>NW_027131450.1:0-239751 GCF_026122565.2 Emydura macquarii macquarii
CACAAACGCACACATACAGCCGTTCCTGCGGCCTGATCCAAAGCCCTCTGGAGTCAATGGAAAGTCTCCCAGGTACTGCCAGGGCTGCATTGAGCTCAGTGGACTACGGCTGAGGCCCATTGCTCTGTTAAACTTTGTGATGGGAGCAGCTTGGGACTGGAAGCCGGGGAAGTTTAAAACAGCAGCTGGGGCTGGGTGGATATTTTCATTTGTCTTTTGAAAAGCAACCTATTTAGAAGCAATTATACTAAGATACCTGCATTTCACTGCCTCCTGCTTTATTGCTCAGGACATTTGCATGAAAATCGGATTTTTAATTAAAAAAAAAAAAAAAAAATTCCCACTTCCTCCCACAAACACCACGAGCCCTAGCGAAGCCGCGGCAGCAAAGTCTGCACAGCTCCACCCGGGACCCTATTAGTACTTGAACAGCTAGCCCATGCGGCTATCTGTGCTGCCGCAGTTTCTCTGCTAGCTAGCTCAGCTGGGTCTACATGAGGCAGGCTCACCGCTGCTTGCAGAGCAGGCAGCCCTTCAGAGAGACGCCGCTTTACATGGACTGTTTGTCTGACATGATCGACAGGCGGGTAGGAGGCCGGCTTAGACAGACCAGTAGGTGGGTCGGGCCTGCCAGGAGGTGAGATATTAGGTGAGATTTCCTTATTTGCGTATTTTAATTTTTAATTGGATTAAAAGCTCCTTTCTGGAGCTCTAGCTGCCAATCACTTTGGGTATTTATTATCGATGAACTCTCATCATCCTCTGGGTGTTCATAATTAACGTTCTTGATTTAGAGATCCCCACGCAACAGATCCTGATGGATGTCCCCCTGCAAGGTGGCTTCCCAAGCACATCACTGAGTCCTAACCCACCTCCTCTGGGGAGGCTTGGGCAAAGAGAGAGACCTGAAGGCCGGCCCACCCAGAGACAGCAGTCAGTTCCTGAGTGAAGGCTCTTCTACTGGACAAGCTCTGCTTCTCACCCCCTCCTACGGAAACCCGGGGGGGGGGGCTATTCACTCCTGCTTCTCAGCTCAAATGTTTGGCCATTTGGGATAGATTCATAAAATTTAAGGCCAGAAAGGACCCCTCTGATCATGTAGCCTGACCTCCTGTATAGCACAGACCAGAGAACCGCCCCCTATAATTTCTGCATCACCTTCTGGAAAAGCTAGAGCATCTCTTCTAAAAAGAGATCCACTCCTGACTGAACGCCTGATGGCGAAGGAGGAGCCGCCAGGTCCTCAGGTATGTGGCACGTACGGTCTGTGCCTCTATGGCAATAGATCGTATATTGGATCAGATGGACCAGTGGCACGTTCCCCTTAATGTTTTATTACTGTAGCACCCATCGGCCCCTTCTGAGATAAGGGCTCTATTGGGTGAGGCACTGCACACGGATACAGTCCCTGTCCCAAAGGGTTGGCTATAAATAGACAAGACAGATGATCATCTCCATTCTAGACATGGGAAACTCAGGCACAGGAAGATTAAGGGATTGACCCAAGGTTACACGGGCAATCTGTGACAGAGCCCTACATGTAAACTCAATCCTCCTGAATCCCACTTCAGTGCCTAAACCACAGGACGATTCTGCCTCCAGCTAGGGGTGGCAAATGCCGCTCTCCACTTACGAAGCCAGCTTTTAGGAACTGAATTCCTGTACAATTCCTTCCAAGCTTTCTTATTTCTCTGCCATGCCTCTAGCCAAGTGCTGGTGCCAAAACATGCTTTTTAGAAACAGCCAGTCCTTTTCCATTTATTTGGTAATCAAATTTGATTTAATTTCATGTTTCCCCTTATTCTTTTTGCTGTGCTTTCCACTCAGGAATAATGATGGCAAGGTGTTATTACTCCTGTCTGTGCAGTTGATTCCTTTCCACCCCTTGTCATTTCCAAGCCTGATGTATTTTTTTGCCTACATACAATGATTTCTGCTTGCTCACCTGGAAACTGCTACATTTCCTGTTTCTTTCTCAGCCATTTTTAAATAAGATGTTCTCTTAGCACAATCACCTAATTATTCGGAGTTTAGTGCCATTGTATTTTTACATACATGTTTACAATTGATTTTCTGGGCAGGAAAGAAATTCAATTGTTCCCCTGGACGCCAGCGTATTTTATACATGTTGGTTTTTGTGTGCATATTACATTTTTAGAAAATCAATTTCTGGCTGTGTATGTATTTATTAAACTTGAGACAGAACGTGAGCGTTGGAGCTGGGGCTGGAAGGACTTAGTGGGTCTCTGCAAGAAGCTGACGCAGAGTAGACATTTATTCCTGTAACACAGCTAAGCAGGAGGCAAGCAGTCCTTCACTGCAGATCCTGATCTACCTCTGTCCCACGCGGACCTGGAGCCCCCTTGCTTGTACTTTTTGTACGTTATTTGCAAGAGACAGAGTGACTCATGAAGCTGAGAATTTGAGAAGTGTTGCTACTATTTTTGGGGGGGCACAGGTTGCTATTTTTTTGGGACTGGATTCTGATGTGTTCACTCCTATTGACCTGAACATAACTCCATGAGTAATCCCACTGGGTGAGCCTCTGCTTCCTGGTCCAGCCTACAGGGGACTAGAGAGGAATTCACGGGGCACACAGGCCTCCCACATGCTAGGGGCACGGCCCACTGCATGGGGCTCTCTATACATTCCTGGGGAGGCTGGCACAACTTTGTGCAGCCCCCCGGGATGCCCTGCATTACACTAAGGCCTCCACATCAGCCCAGAATTAGGAAGACTCAAAGGTGATATTGTGTCTTTTGCTCTCTCTGCAATGATGATAATCTGAAGAAAGCACCCGGGGCACAGTTGGGGTCCAATAACCATGCTTACTAAATGAACACAAACACGCAAGGCCCAACTACATACAGACTGCTGTACCACCTGGTTTCTGGAAGCTTCTAAAACACAGAACACATTAAGCGCCACTAGAGGGTTCACCGACTATTTAAAGTGAGACAATACTAATCTCATAGTTGAGAGGTGCCTGAAAGCCTGTCCTCTAGGCTGGGTCAGAACCTCAGTCACTGACTTTAAATTTTTGTATAAAGATTGGATGTTTTTCTAAAAGATGTGCTCTAATTCAGCTGGAGTTATTCAGGGACATCCCAGGGCCTGTTTTTCACAGGAAATCAGACTAGATTATCACAATGACTCTTCTGTCTTTAGAATCTATGAACCTATGGATCAGTGGGACCACTGATGGAGGTAAGATACAGTTTACCAGCACAAGGCCTGGGTGGGAAACATTTTCCTCTCCCTGTGAGAATTTGACATTTTAGAAAAAGTTCTTGTTCCAAATTGAGATGAAAAGTCAAAACATCTTAACAGTTTTCCTGTACCCAATACTTCCCCCATCCCCATCCCCAAAATTGGTTTGGGTCAATCAAAAGGATTCATTTTTATTTTGACCTCCCCCCCCTTTTTTTTTAAATGAACTTTTTTGTATGTAAATTTGAAATGAAAAGATGTTTCAACTCAAAAATTCAAACTTTCTGGTTTGGGAACGTCAAAATGGGACCTTTACAAAAATCGGGAAATTCTTTTTAACCAAAAATATTTTGAGTCAGGTGCTGTGTTGAACCCAGTAGCATCTTGTGCACAGTAGCGGCTTTGACAAATTAGCATTTTTTCATCAAGGGGTCACAATCTGGCCCTGTATGAGTTTATTCTCCAGGCCACAACCCAGCATTAAAAGGAAACCCCATGAGAAGAGGAAATAAACATCCCTCTGAAGGCAGGGATTTCACCTCTGGGCTGCATTAACAGTTTGCATGTGTTGGTTTCACTTTTGCCTTGATAGCACTTCCTGTAAGTGGAGTTGTAAAGCACACTATGTATGCAAAGGCATGGAGCGGAGAAGGGCAGGAATGTCAAACGAACGAATGAGTCATCTGTAGATGTATATAGAGAGATATTAACTGAAAAAGCTGCTTTGAATGCCTTTATAATGCCTCTACCTCCATCTGTCTCTCCCTGGGGAAGGCTCAGTTTTCCATACTTAAAGGATTTGTAAATTCATTGCAAACAAGTGAAATGAGGGAAGCAGATATGTGTGCACACACACACAAGCAGGGGAGGTTGATACACCATCTGCTCCCGACCTGCACCCATGCTAGCAAAACATGGTCCCTACTGCCACTAATAGGGGAGTAAATGCACCAATAAAACCCATCGGCATGCGGATAATTAATGATTTAATTACACATGCCAGCAGCTGCAATGGAAGAGGGACCACCACCAGGAATGGCTTAGGTCACACTGCAGCTACTGTGGTTTCCAGAAGTTCATTTCGGACCGTTCAAACCCTACCGATCTCACTCTAGCTGTCTTTCCATTGGTTTCACTGAGACCTGAACAGGACTGGCTGTCTTCCCAGGGCCCACGTCTCTTGGGTTCTATTCCTGGGTCTGCAACTTACACACTATGTGGCCTTGAGCAATTCACTTCCCCACTCTGTGCCTCAGTTTCCCCATCTACAAAATAGTCATAATAGCATTACAGAAGTGACCTGGCAGAGGTCTATAAAATCATGATTGGTGTGGAGAAAGTAAATAAGGAAGTGTTATTTACACCTTCTCATAACACAAGAACTAAGAGGGTCACCTGATGAAATTAATAGGCAGCAGGTTTAAAACAAACAAAAGAAAGTATTTCTTCACAGTCAACCTGTGGAACTCTTTGCCAGAGGACGTTGTGAAGGCCAAGATTATAACAGGGTTCAAAAAAGAACTAGTAAGTTCATGGAGGATAGGTCCATCAGTGGCTAATAGGCAGGCTGGGCAGGGACACAAAGCTATACTCTGAAATGTTTACCTGTTTGTCAGAAGCTGGGAATGGGTGACAGGGGATGGATCACTTGATGATTACTTTTCTGTTCATTCCCTCTGAATCACTGGCAATTGACTACTGGCAGAAGTCAGGATACTGGGCTAGATGGACCAATGGTCTGACCCAGTATGGCCATGATATTCCAGCTATAAGCTGTTGTAATTGCAATGAAATCAATGGTGCTATGCTGACAGAAAGTGGGCATAACACCGTGGTGAATCAGAAGCTTTGGGAATTGCATCTACATGCAACAGGGTTGTATCCAGTTCTGAGCCACTGGGGGAAAGGAAGGAGAAAGATTTCCAGATAGATGGTGCAGCAGTGGGGAGCACCCACAGCAAAGAGAAACCACGTGGGGATCTAGTGAACAAAACTGCGGATTAGAAACACTTCTAGTCCAGGCTGAGTGACCTGTGAACAAGTCACTTCCCTACTTTGTTTCTCCTTGTTTATTTTTTCCAAAAAATGATGTGCTTATGCAGCACCTAGCACAGCACTGAGCTTGATCAGGGCCTACCGATTCTGTAGTACGCAGGTGAGGGTGGTGAAGATCAAGGTATGTGAGTCAGTTTTTTGACAGTCGTTTCTCATCAATCAGTTCTTGGCAGATGGTGTTTTTTCATTATTTGATCAGATTTGGGTGCAAGAAAGCTAATTAGCGCGTATTAGAAAGTGCACTGTATTTCGCAAGCCCTTCACCAACAGGAAGGCATTGCCAGGGGGATTTCCACACAGCTAGGCTCTGAGAGCTATGAACATGTCTCTGGTTCAGGTGACTTCTTGTGTGTTGTGGGAGAGAAGATCCACAGAGGGTGTACACGGTTACATTTTCAAACAAGCCTTTTGATGCTGTCTCCCATGCTGCCCCTCCCGTGTGGAAGGAGCTCCCTGTACACATCCACAAAGCCACCACCTTGTCCTCCTTCAAATGCCTCCTAAAAACTTGCCTTTACCAGGATGTCTAACAAAAACTAGACCCCACTTAGGCAGTCACTGGTACTCAGACCTCTACCTGTCATGCCCCCTCCTATTGTCTCCTTGTGCTTCCCTGTCCATCTGTCTGTCTCTACCTGTTCCCTTTTTTCTTCAATTTAGACTGTAAATTCTTTGGGGGCATGGATGGTTTTTTTGCTTTGTGTGTTTGTTCAGCACCTAGCACACTGGGGTCCTGCTCCACAATACAAATAAATAATAATGAATAGAATTTTGAATATCTTAAGGGAGAGAAAGGAATAAAGCTGGGTTGGGATAAGTCCCTAAGATCCTGTGCATTGGGTTACTTGGCTTCCGGGACCTAACACAGCCTCCCACTTAAAATCTGCATGCACAGACATCGGGCTGAGTTTGAAAGTGTGTTGGAATTCAGAGGAAGCTGGTGTAAGCCACAGTGCAGTATGTGATCCATTTGGCCCCCTTCTTTCCTTGCTGTGGCTAAACCTGGATCCAGAATAGCTGCCTGCTTCTGCTACCAGCCAATGGAATTAGTCGTTTTTGGCTTGAGTGGCACAGGCGATGGGGTTGTCAGGGCCGAGCAGGGCCCCCCGGCACCGGCCACCCGCTGCCTGAGCGACCGCGCCAACGCCGAGCGCGAGCCCCGCCCTGCACCGCCAGACGGGAACATCCAGGCTCTCGCGAGATTTCCCGTCCCCTCTGGGTCCCAGCGCAGCGACCTCCCCCGTCGCGGTACAGTGACGTCACCCTGCCACGCAGTGATGTCACCCCGCTGGGTGGGGAACTCCCCCCATCGTTGCATGCATGCATGGATGGCACCGGGCCATGCCATGGTCATGCCACACTGGGACTATCCCCCAGTGCGGCAGAATCCTATCACCAGGCTGTAAAATGGTGCCTGGGGTGCAGAAAGTGCTATCTACCCATTCACCGAACACAAGAAGGCGGGCCACCTCCTGAAATTAATACACAGCACGTTGAAAATGACCTAAAGGAAGTATTTCGTCACACACACCCCACTTCGTTAACCTGTGGAACTCCTTGCCTGAGGCTGTTGTGAAGGCCAAGATCACAATGGGTTAAAAAAAGCACTAGCTAAGTTCATGGATAGGCAGGGATTACTGTTTGACAGAAACTGGGAATCAAGTGATCCATCCTGTTTCTGGCAAAGAGCAATCCCTGCCTATCCTGGCTAATAGCCATTGATGGCCTCATCCTCCATGAACTTGGCTATTGCTTTTTTGCCTGTTCTATTCATTCCCTCCGAAGCACCTGGCATTGGCCACTGTCAGAAGACAGGATATTGGGCTAGATGGACCATTGGTCTGACCCAGAATGGCCATTCATAAGGAAGATTTACTGTTTTAAAGATACCCGAGGTAAAGCAGGAAAAACCAAAAAACCTCAAACAACAACAGCAAGGCACCTTAGCAGGGATGCATTTATAGCAGCATACAGGGGCTTTTCAGATGGAAAGCAGAATAAGACATCTTGCTATATGGCACCTTATAGTTGTATAACTCTGTCCATATTAGAGTTTATATCAGCATAACTATATTGCTTGGTTTAAAAAAAAAACCAAAAAACCCACATACACACTCTGGTATAATTATACTGGTATAACCTTTCTAGCATAGACCATCTGCCAGATACTCCTACTGCAAAAAGCACATGAAAATCGGTTAGTAGCATAGGGCCTACCACCAGAGAGCTGTGGGATGGATGGATGGACGCACGCACGCACGCACACACACACCAGCCAGTTTATGCAGAACACATCATCTCTCCATCCATTTGGGAAAGATAGGTATCTATTTACCTCTGAAGATAAGCAGTTCTGCCAAAAGGTGGTGAGCTGAGATTGTTGCAACTGATCTGCGTATTTTGTCTCCATTAAAAGTTCAATACACATTGGTATCGCTATTAGCTTGTCCTTCCTTGGTTTGCTTCACCTCCACCCGCCCCAATTGCACCTCTCCTTAAACTAGAGCTTATAAACTCTGAAGAAGGGATATGTCTGTCTGTCCATCCACACCTATCACAATGGGGCTTTGATCCTGGATTTGAGGCTGATGGGAACTCCTTTAATACAGGTAATATTGATCTCAGATAATAATCTAATAGCAGGAAGCGGTTCACAGATGCACTAGTCTGACCTTTGCAGTGTTACTACTACTTCTAAAGTAACCTTCAACTTTAAAACATCAACTCAAAGACATTGGGGCAAAACTCCCATTGACTTGAAAGGGACAAGGGCCTTGACCATCACAGCATCCCTGTGAAATACTATCCCCATCTTACAGAGGGAGAAACTGAGGCACAAAGTGACTTGTCCAGGGTCATACAATAATTTACTGAGAGGCCCAAGAGAACTGTGCTGTTCTTGGCTCCTGCCCCTGCTCCAGATCAGCAGCCCTCCCAGCCGCTCAGGAATCTCCAAAAGGAATATGAATCTTTTCTCAAAATTTTGCACTGTTTACCGAAGGACATGGTAGAGCCCTATGGTTGAATGAGCTTGAGACATCAAAGAAGAAGTTCCCATCCATTCAGTGAGGCCCTTTGAAGTGCTAGGTGATTGGTTTAAACATGGGGGAACATCAAAGGAAGAAGTTACAGCATCGACCATGCCATTAGCTGCACATCCACATTTGTACTACATGGGCAAGAGTCGAACAAATGCCCTCCCCAACTCAGCATGGACAGATCGTGTCCTGCTTTCAGTGCTGTCTAATGACACCTCTCTATGGTGATGCCCAGCTACACTGCTTAGTGATTGTGGCTAGGCGTGTGGCCAATTAGGGATTCATTAATATTCCCTTCTATTCAGCTCTTATACTGCACCCATCACCATGGTCTCTTCATAATTTGTCTTATTTAAACAAACTATGAAACCTCCAAACGTCATGCTTCACTAATTATCTGTGCAACCTTGCATTCCTGATTCCGTCAGCTTTGTCTGGGCCAGGTTGTCCCTTTTCAAGCTGTAAACTACTATGTCTTTTCTTTTACATTTGTATCTTGCTCTGTACAACCATGTCCCCAATCACGATGGGGGCCTCAGAGTGCTACGGTAATACAAAACAACAAATGTCCAATTTCCCACAGAAACTAAGGTCTCCAAGGTATTAGGACCCACCTGCTCCCCTCCATTATGGGGCTCAGACTGACAAAAAGCAGGTAGAAATAAGCTAGTGCCTAGATACGGACTCAGGAGCATTATTTTGGACACCCATTATTGCAGATCTTGGCATCCTTCTCTAACTGGGCTTGTCGTTCAGGGACATTTCAATGATGAGCGCTGGAAGAAGCCATGAAATAGATCTAATGATAGCAGAGTTGTGGAGAGCAGTCCCTGCCCCTGCAGTGTATTTAGCATAGATCTCTCTCTCTTTCTTTTTAAAATCATGAGCAAACGTCTCTCCAAAAAGCATGCACGAGATCGCCCACACAATGCTGGGCTCAGTAGGAATTGCTGGGTGAAATACGATGGCCTGGATTAAGCTGGAGGCCTAGATGATCATGAATTTTGGAAGCCACTGCAGTCTAAATACACACTAGTAATTAATAACAGAAGGCAAAGCAAATGCCCACCTTGACCGGGCAGGAAATGAAAAAGGGCTGGGGTTGTAACAAGTGCCTGTAGCTGCCTTCCTGTGGCAGAGTTCTCATCCTGGGGAGCTGCTGTCCAGCCTGGAGGTGCTGAAAGTCTGTACCTTAATTTACCACTACCACGTCCTTCCATATCCCACGCCCCCACATACTGCCCGACTCCCTCCCCCGCCTTCCTCAGGTCCCTGTCCAGCTTCCTGATCAGCTCTCAGCCCCCCTCCATCCCCCGACCACCTTCCCATCCGTCTTCTGCACCCCCACACCGCTAATCTAGTCGTCTCTCTCAGTCGCTCAGGGTATGTCAACACTGCGGCTGGGGAGGAGCCTCCCGCCCTGGGTCCACAGACGTGTGCTAGCAGAGCTTGCACTGGCATGCTAAAATACTTCTGTAGATGTCACGGCTCAGGCTGGAGCTGAGACTTTCACGCCTGGGGAGGGGCCACTTGGGAGCCCCAGCTCCAGCCTGAGCCACAATGTGAAAGCCACACTTGCACGGCTATTTTCAGCATGCTAGTGAGCCCAACTATCCCAAGTCTGGGGACCCAGGCTGGGAGGCTCACTCCATAGACATACCAGCAGAGCTACCTTCTCTGCGAGAATCACACCTGGCCAAGCAGAGAGCCTTGGAGCAGAGGAGTGGAACTCAGCCAGGGAAATCCTCCTGCCCACCCGCAGGGAATCCATTCTGTCCCATAAGAGACTGGGAAGTTGAAGTTGTGGGTTTCACACCTGGAGACATTCAACCCCACAAGGTTGCCAAGGCCTTTACTGGCTCCAGCACTGCAGGACGATGCAAAATTCATCTCACACAGGCACATCTCTCCTCACACCAGAAACTTCCCACCTGGACGGGTTATTCCAGAATTGTCCAAAATGGGGTTTCCTGCACCTTCCTTTGCAGCATCTGGTGCCGGTGGCTGCTGGAGACAAGATGCCGGACTGAAAGGACCAGTCCCATGATCCCCTTTCCTACCGAGTGCTATGCATGTGCCGGGAATCAAGGTACCTTGCCTGTTGAATTTTGCCCCAGTTGAGTTTAACATGTCTGTTTTCCTCAGAGCGAAATCAGGCTTTCAAGAACAGTCTGTTTGAAGCCAAAGTTCTGTTGGCTTTATAGACTTTTAAAGGCAGTCAATATTTTGAACACTTCAGAAGGAAGAAACAGAAGTGTTCTTTTCATTTCCGTAAGTGCCTGTGGGACCATAACTGGTCTCTTTGATCCAGAGTTAGGGACAGGGCTGATCCTTGAAGTTCTGAGCATCTGCAGAGTTGTGTGGGGAGGGGAAGGATGTGCATTTGGTATTCTGCTGTGCTTCCATCTCCACCCAAAGCCAAGTCAATCAGTGCTAGATCAGACACCAATAAAAATCACTTGTCAGGAATCAGTCACATTTGCATTTTAAAATGGCAATATAGATCATCTGTTTGAAGTAAGGGATTCATAATAAATTCCTGCTGCCAAGACTAACAGGATGGTTTAAGATACATCAATCTCCCCCTCTGCTTTATCTTACAGATCCCTATACTCTGCTATTTGTTGCTTTTCCTGCTACAACCCTATCCTTTTGCCGGGTAAGTTACACCAGTTTACTCTCATGTTAAATTCATATTCACACCAACTTATTAACGTGCAACTTACAGCACCTCTGAATTCAGTGCTATGAACTCTATACTATCATTAACATAGACCAAACTACTTCTGAACTTTATTCATAGAAGAATATATCTTAAGCTTGCATAACAAAAGGCCATAGAATTTCAGACAGTGATTCCTGTATCAAGCCCATAACTTGTAGTTGAACCACAGCATATTTTTTAGAAAGATATCCAGCCTTGACTTAAAGACTTTTAAGATATAAACAATTCAACCACTCCAGGAATGGTCTCACCATTGCTTTATACAAAACTCATATCCCTTCCCTACTCCGATTGGCTAGTCCCCTGCACATCCTAACGGAGATGCTTCCTCCACATCTTAATTGAGACCTACATTCTTTGTTCCTTGATACATGACTTCGCATTTGGCTAGATTAAACACACATGTTGTTCATGTGAGCCCAGTTTACCAACTAATCCAAGTCGGTCTGTATAACTGACCTATCCTCATCATTAGTTGCCACTCTACCAACTTTTGTGCCATCTGAAAACTTTACCAACAATGTTTTCATATTTTCTTCCAGATCACAGATAAAGACATTGAATAGCACTGGGCCAAGAACAGATCCCTGTGGGACTGCACCAGAAACACCTCCTTTGGATGATGATTCCCCACTTACAATTGCCTTATAAGATCAGTCAGTTAGCTGGATTTTAGTGTATGTAGTATGAGCTACCCCGATTTTATATTGTGATAATACTGTGCAGGTCTAAATCAAATGCTTTACAGAAGTTTTTTATGTCAACACAATGACCTTTATCAATTACATTTGTAAGTTCATAAAAAATTATAGAGTTTAGTGGACAAGACTTTTTCCATACAACTGAGTTGGCTGGCATTAATTATGCTACCACCTTTTAATTCTTTATTGACTGAGACTTGTATCAGTCTTTCCATGATTTTTCCCAGGATTGATGTCAGACTGACTGACCCAAAATCATCTGGTTCATCTTGGTACATGGGAGTAATACTGATGTGAGAATACTGATAGTATGTTTCACAAAAGGGGGAAAATATAACTCCACTTCATCCCAGATAATGCATGCTGGGGAAAAATGAACAGCAGTGGAGAGAGCTGGAATCTTGTATGTTAACTGCATGCAAGGGAGAAATGGAAAAAATAGTCCTGAAAGACCTTTCTCTGGGAAAAGACAGCGTAGGGAAAGAGAAGATATACTTCTCTGGCCGCTGGGTGGCAGCAGGAGCCCATGTCAGAGGCCAGCTCATGAGGCCTTCCCTGGAAGGAGAAAGATCAAATGCTAGAAAGCAGCATTACGCTCCCGGAGATAACATCCCTGAATTTTCATTAAGCAAAATGAATCCATGAATAATAACACCTCTGCTGAAGTCCAGAGACACATGCAAACAATAAACTGCCACCAAATGTCCAAGCTTAAAACACACAGATAGCCAGACCATCTTTCTATGGCTCCCTAGTGCCAGTGGAGCCAGAAACACCTTACCTTTGCAATTTTAGACCCAGGGCAACATTTTCCACAGCGTGTAAAGTGACTTAAGAGCCTAGCCCTCATTGGCTTTAAATTCAACTCCTACGGCCCAGAGCCACAAAGGTGTTTGAGCTTCTAACTCCTCCTGAGTGCCATGTGGGAGCAGTGCCCATGTCACTTTTGAAAATAGGACTTAGGTGCTTTTGCAAATGTTCACATCCGGCTATATTTGAGGCTGCTCCTTGAGCTTCTTTGAAACTAATACAGTTGCCCTGATTAGGTCAGGGCTGATTTTTTGGGTACACATGCACTCAGGGAAAAGCAAGAGGGATACATGTTAAAAGCAAAGGCTCTGTCTCAAGAGAGCTACCGATTTGTGTTAGACAAGTTCTGTCGTTTCTCTCAAACCTTACGCCTGGCTGATCTCGCAGGTGGTTCGACAGCTGTGCGCTGCACAAAACAAACTAAAAGCAAAACAGAACGTAAGTGACTAAACTTGCTTTCCAGGCACTCCCTGATTTCCAAGAGCAGAGCTTTTCCAGCCTATTCATCGAGGTAGCAGCTTCCCTTTTAATTATTACCAGTTCTTCTCCACAACATCTAAGTCACATCTTGAAAAACTGACTTACTTCATTTTGCATTTAGATTTACTTCTATTCCATTTGAGTCAGTTTAATTATCACCAATCCAGCCCCAAACAAGCATTCTTGCCTGCAGACACAATGTCTGGCCCAAAGAGTGTACGCTCTGAAAGAGATTCCAACATCTTCCTCGGTGAGCAACCCCAGAGGGCAGCGCAGGGCAACGGCTCTCTCATGAAGAGAGAGATCGTCTCTCCCCTTCTATTCAAGGAGTGCAGTGCATGAAGACACTGGGAGAGATGGTGACAGAAACAGCCTGGGCTACATGGTCATTGATAGCTAAAAAGCAGTATTGTCATCAAAGTTGAATGAGATTATCGCATCCGAATTGTGTGGCTGACAGAAGGACGCGAGTGCCAGCAAGAGGAGGAGGTGGTGGTAATGGAGCAAAGGGAAGTACTGGGAACGTTTGCCTGCCTTTCAGCAAGGTGGACTCCAGTCGGATTCATCACAGCTCGTGGGCCCACAGACCTTTCCCCACCTGCATCCAGCAAAGAGATAGTGGCCTCACAATGGACAGCCAGGCCTCTGCTGCCTCCAGCCTGGACGATGCAATGTAGCCGTCTGCCTTCTGACGCAGCCAGAGAGCTTGGTCCCTGCTGGCCCTACTGGATCAGACTGCAGGTCACTAAATCCCACCCAGCCACCAGCACCCCAAGGCCAACTACCTGAATTAGATCAAAACGTTACAGCGCTAGTGGGGTGACACCAGTGCCTGAGGCCCTTCCAACGGCAGGGAAGTGGTTAAATGAGATATACCCAGATGTCTAAGCAGGGCAGGGCATTATGGGCCTACTCCACCCTGTTCATTTGTGGGGGCCATGAAACAGTTGGTGACGATATCTAGAGCCCTAAGCGGCCTGAGACCCGCTAACCTGCTAACCCCTCTCACTTTATATCCCACTGCACTGGCTACAATCAGCTGGCAGGCTCTCAGTCCCAATATCTGGGGCTGAACGGTCCAGAGCCACTGGCCAGGATGTCTCATTAGGAGACTCTCAGGCTTTGTGACCCGCTCTCCTTGGGGGTCCGCTACAGCTACATTCAGCAGCCTTCAAAGCGGAGCACAGTGGGGCACGCTGATCTCCAGTGTCACTGCCCGGGAGTAAGTGGGACTGTGCCAAGGATGGATCTGGCCCACGCTGTGTTTGCTTAGGTTCGCGTCCCGGGAGCTTTGCAAAGTCTTGCCTTACCTGGCAATCTGATGGGCTTAGCACTGTTGCCGCTAGCAGTGGTGACTGCAGCTCCTCCGCTTCCCGCGGCTGACACCAGTCCGATGCGTCACGTTGCCGAGGCGCGAGGTGCTAGGAAAGGAAACCAAGCAAAGTAAACAAACACAAAGGGATTGCGCCTCAACGCTGGAGCCCCCCTTCAGTAGAGAAGATGAAAGAGCACGCGCCTTGCTTTGAAGTGGACTGGACATTCAAGTGAGATCTGAAGCGTCAGCAAACCTGAGAGAAGGATGGATTCTCTCCTGCAGGGAGGGGGGTATTGGCAGGTACTGCCAATGGTTGGTTGGGAGAACAGGATGGTCAGAGGTGCTCTCCATGGCACCAGAGACACTGGTACCCTTCTTCCCAGAGTCACAGCTGCCTCCCCTCGGCAGGGAGAGGTTGGCATTTGGTGTCTGGTCTTGCGGCTGCCCATCCCTTTATGGTAACCGGTTGGGGCATCCTTGGGGTTATGAAATGAGGAGCAGGACAGGGCGCTGGTCTGTTTCTATGGGGAGAGATGGGCTTTTGGCGAGAGCAGTGGCAGGGGCTGGTTTTAGTGGGCATGCTTGTTGGTACAAGACCTGACCCCTACGCTGCTTCTCCTATCAGGGATGGTGCGTCTCCATCTAGTCCCATTAGGTAAGCCCACAGAACCAAGGCATCTGAGCGCCTCACAATCTAGTGCGTTTAGCCTCACAACGCCCCGGTGACGCAGGAAGCGGTATTACCCCTCTCCGACAGAGAGAGCGGAGGTCCAGACAGTCTCTGTCACTTCCCAAGGTCACACAGGGAGGCTGTGGTGAAGCAGGAATCAAAACGTCCCATCACGTCCCCTCAGACACGGAGTGCTCGAAGAGCTGCAAGGCAAAGACTACTCCTCACCGACAGCAGCAGCTCGCAGCTCATTACAATTGGGCGAAGCAAACGAATGGTTTTATTCCATAGATCATTACCCAGTTTATGTCTATCACAGATGGGAAAAGAAATGACACAAGCCCAGATCCTGCACTCAAATCTCCTCCATAAGCTCCCACACAAGAAACCACTGGGTCCTTATCTGGATCAGTACCGCTGGCTTATGGGCCTCAGATCCTTCAGTGAGTGGCAAATCCACGAGAGATCTCGGTTACTCTGAGTAAGCTGAAGGATCCATTGAGCCACATGCAGCCAGACAGTCCCCTATTGACCTTAGACAGACAGACAGACAGACAGACAGGATATAAAGCTTTCTGAGCCTGGTTTAGTTTCAGGTATAAGGCAGTAGACCGGGACTTGGGAGATCTCTGTTCAATTCTTGACTCTTCCACAAACATCAGGTACCGTCCTTACTCTCCCTGGGACAGGATCCCATCTCCCTTCTCACCCAGAGCAGCATCTTGCTCCATAAATAGTCCTGTTGTTCTCAGTAAAGCATTCTATCTGATGGAAAATGCTGGGGGTGGAATTTAGGGAGGCAGAATATAATTATCCTAATTGGAATTTGGCCAGGATTCAATCAACACCCCTCCTCTTTACAAAAACATGCCATAAAAACAAAGCGGCTACGTAGGATGAGACAGGAGCACTTCCAGCTGCACAGCGCTCCCTCAGCACCGCGATGGGGTACCAGGGAAATGCTAGGAACATTACAGTGTGGCTGCAAAAACAGTGTTACTCAAGATAATGGCCCTACTGATTTATAAAATAGTACAGGAGACCGTAAACCAGTCTGAAGACGGAACAGAACTTTGACCTCTGCACATGTAATTGATGTGAGTTTCTCTGCCCAGCTGAATAAGAAAAACTAAATTCTGGTTTGAAACTGGGACGTCTTCAAAAAAGCTTCTTGCTTTCTGTTATGGTTTAGTAAAATTCAGTTACTGTCTAACTTCACTCCAGAATGGGCATGCTGAGAAAGTTCTGTTTTCTAATGGGACTTCCAGTAAAAAGGCATACGTTCTGGTAAGTTCTTTATAAAACTAAAGCAACAAGCAAAAACAGAGAGTGAAATTTTGCAGCCTTCTTTTTCCTTTTGTTTTTCTGTTACTGTAATGTTGGTGCTTTCCTTATCGTAAGAGATTTAGCTTTATATTGTCTTTCATGACACATCACTTCCAGTTTGCTGCTAACGGTTAAAATCAGCCAGCCTGTTTCCATGCTCTGAGCAACTTTATTTTGCACTTATTGCACTATAAAATGTCCAGAATAAAACAATTCACCCTTCACCTCCACTGCCTCCTTTTCACAAAGTATCACAAGTCCAGCACCCAGACTAAAACCACGAGCTCCTAACGACCAGAGACACTGCCACCCAAATCTGGATTCCTTCTCTCTGGGCAAAGTGTAAAAGCAGAAGCCACCAGCAAATCCATCTGGCTGAAGGGGAATTTCAGGATCTGACCATTGTCAGGCCCTTGGGAAATCATCACTCAGACCACATTCCAGTTTGGGCCAATGCATAATGGGGAAGAGTTTTGAGAGGTAATTAATCACCTGCTCTGTGTGTCTTCGCATCACTTCCTCATTAGAGGGAGGGGTTGCATAAGAATAGGGACCATGTGGAGACTGTAGAAGGCTTGACAGCTCTGGACTCCGGACGGAGGGAGTGTGGACATCAAAGGCTTGCAGGCGAGAGCCTGTTCAGGGAGCATCAGGTATATAGTGCCAATAGGCAGCAGTGAAGAGGAAAGAGACTCAGCGAGCCAGACAGCTCCTTGTGTTGAAAGGAGCCAGAAGGAACTGTAAGAAGCTGAGTTCAGAGAGAAGCAGCAGCTATGCCACCCAGGAACACATCGGGTTTGGAGCTGGTGTTCTGGGCTCTCATCTTCATGCAGCTGGGCCCATCAGAGGCCACTGGACTCTCGCAGCAGAAGGATGAGCAGCAGTTGCAGGCGGCAGGATCTAGCCAAGGGCTGAAGAGTTTGTCTACAGTCCCTGGCTTCAGGCACCCACACCCTGCTCTCCGGTACCCAGTGTACATGATGCAGCTGTACAGATCTCTCGTCATTGGGAACCACCTTGGCCAGCCCACCAGGGAGGCATCAGCACTGCAGGAATCTGACTCAGTACTGAGTCTTGTGGCTAGAAGTAGGTGACGTTCATTTATTCTCCCTCTTTCTTTCTTTCCCTTTCTTCTCTGTGTTTCTAGCTTGCCCCAGGACCTGGCTCAGCAGCAGCCAGCCAGTCAGTACCTCATTGACAGATTGCTGCTTATCAGACCCTTCCCTGCAGGGCCTTGGCTATTCCAACGCTCCTATTTCCACTGCGTTTGTGGATTAGGACCCCAGACGTCTGTGAAGAAGGGACCCCATGGGACCCAATCCACATCTGTACTGTTTTGACATCTGGCAGGAACAGGCTCGGGCAAAAGCCAGTTGCTGTTTTGTTAGTGGGTGGCATGGTGGCGTGTGGGGAGGCAGCGAGAGAGACGGGGGGGGAGAGGGGGGGGAGAGGGAAGGGGGCTGTTGCTCTGAAGGGGTCAGTCCAGAGCCTGGATCCCTGACTCTGCAGTGGGATGACACTTGCCCTGGCTGCAGCGGTCAGTGCTTGAAAAGCTAAGGTGTTGCCCTCCGTATCCAAGCTTTGGCTGGCAGGTTACTCGGGAAGACAAATCTTTGTGCAGAGGAGTATGACTCTTCCTTGCCTGCCACCAAAGGCCAGCGGGGGATCAGGGAGATGGTTAGTGCCACTGAAATGCACCAGTGTCCTGTCTCAGGCTGTAGGATCTGCAGTACCCAGGGGCACAGTGCAGCGTTTTTAACTAGCTGCTTATTTGGGTGCGAAAGAGAACGTGGCCAGAGCAATGAGAACACCACGAGGGGAAGGCGAACACAAGGCAGTTTTCAAAGCCTTAGTGCACAGGTGGACACTGCACTTCTCCCTCCGTTCATGGGAGTCCTCTGCCGACCGAGGGCAGCAGAGACCTCAGCTGCTGAGCAAAGATTGTCTGATGACAAGCAAAGCCACTGCAATCACCAGCCCGGCCAGACCACCTGGCAAAATCAATAGAAGGAAGGAAACAGCCAGATTACACCCTGGCAAACCTGATTCTAATGCTGTGGAAGAAAGGTGGGGCTACTTCCCATCGGCATAAATCCTCTGCTCGCTCCTCTTAAGTCTCATGACCTTGTTTTATGAATGCTGTAAGTAACTGACAACAGGGAGCATTTTCAAAAGCATCTAACCTAAGTCACTTCAACAGCAACAGGATCAACGAACCATTTTATCAGGAGGCAGTGTGGTGTAGGAGCTAGACCCTTTGGCAAAGACTCAGCTCCGTTCCCAGCTCTGCCACTGCTCCGCTGGGCGACCTTGGGCAAGTCACTTTGCCGCTCTGTGCCTCAGTTTCTTCATCCTCTTTTCAAAGGGCTTGGAGAACCACTGATGAAAAGCACTAGGTGAGGAGTAGGTATTTACGTAGCGCTCTGATCCCCTGGCAATGAATGTAGTATCAAAGTCTAGCCTGGCTGATCGGTGGATGCTATGCCAAAAAGAAACTGCTTGGCCTGGATTTTCAAAGGTGTCTAAGTGAATTAGAAGTCATGGTCCCAGTGAGTTTTAATGAGATTTTGATTCCCTTAGAGGTTCCTTGAAAACCCCCAGTCCTCGTTAACTGCAGCACGGTGTCCATCGGTGTTTAGTACGGACCTGGGCGTGGGTCAGAGCAAGCTGGCTAAAGCCGAGTCTGGGCTAAGCCGATGTGCTGCTGGGAAAAGCAGGTGGTGGATATGGTGCGGCGTCAGTCTGACCTCCTGCAGAATTGAGGCCACCGGACTGTATCTGCTTGCTGGGGGTGTGCCGACGATCTAGTACTAGACTGCATGACTGGGATGCATTAAACCCTCAGCTGCTGCTGGGCTGGAATTGGTGGGGAAGGTAGGGTCCAGTCTGGGTTTCATTAGTGCTGTATTCCTGGCCCTGTGTCACTGGGTAGCTCATCCTGCCCAGGGGCTTGCCGTTTGGGAAGGACGGCCTCCTGCCTTTAGAGAGCGGGACCCCTGAATACATACCGGTCCGCAGGGAGGCCAGGACGGGGTAGAGCTGCAGTGTTCCAAGGCCAGCACTGGAAGGCAGATATCTCCTGCAGCTCCCGGGGGAGCAGATGCTGTGTGCCGGCGAGGGGCAGCTTTGCTCGCCGCTGTGAAGGCCAGGCATGCCAGCGGGTGCCCAGGGTGAAGGCTGGAGCTGAGGCGCGGGTGTAGGAAGGGAGCAGCGCCTGTGCTCCCTCACTGAGCACAGAGCAGCAGCTCTCCCTGGCCCCTATAGGACCCATGCAAAGGAGAAGGCTCCTTGCCCCTTCTGCCCCTACCTGCTGTGGCGCCCTGTGAGGCCAGGCGGAGCCCACGCGAAGTAAAATAACAAACAAGCTGTGTGTGGGGTATATCTGGGTCCAGGCTGGGGGAGATCCATCAGAATCTCCCTCCACGCCCACACCCGGGGAGCAGGAATCCTTGTGACAGCGAGAGAATTGCTCCCCCAGGACTGACCCACTGCTCTGCTCCCCCAAGCACCGGCCAGCAGGCCTGGCCTTCACAGCCATAAGACGGGGCTGTCTTCGCAGGCACACAGCAGCTGCACCCCCAGATGCTCCAGGAAGCCTTGTGGGCCCCCCCCCCCGTGCTCTCCTAGGGGCATTGCAGCTCTGCCCCGCCCCTCCCTGCAGTACCGGTGCCCCCGAACGGGCTGCGGGGAGAACGCAGGTTCCTCACCTCTGGCACTGTGTGTGTCTTTCAGGTTCTCTCCAGGCTGGGGATCACTGGACTCTCTCCTTCGACATGACCTCCATCTCCGGCAGCTACGAGGTGACGCTGGCTGAGCTGCGGGTCCGCCTGCCGTCCTTCTCCCAGGCCCACAACGTGACCGTGGACATCTACCACAGCCACGAGCACAAGCGCCAGGACAACCAGACCTGCCTGGACAGGCTTTTCCTGGGCACCTTCACCAGCAGTCCCGCTGTCAGCCACTCCGCCTGGAAAGTGTTCAACGTCACCAGCTTGCTCTGGTCCTGGCTCCACCAAGGGGTGGCCTCCAGCAGTGGGAAGCATGCCGAGGCTCAGGGCTCCCAGGAGGTGAGGAACGGGTCAGACGGCAACCGCGCTGGATTGATGGGCATGCGGAATTCCAGCGACTCCAGCCAGACGGAGCCAGCCGTGTCCCACGGCATGACGGACAAGGTCCTGCTGGTTGTCTTCTCCAAAGATAAGCCTTCGGCAGAGCCCTCCCGGGCATCCACCCTCATCAGAACCGTGGAGACCTCCAAGCATGTCATGACTGACAATGCCTCCAAAGAGCTGGGGAGCCGGCGGCATCGCCGGAACAGGCAGGAGAGGCAGAGGATTAAAATGACCGACCTCCCGGCCCCGGGCCTGGGGGAGGAAGGCAAGTCTCTGTGCAAGAGGGTGGATATGATCGTGAACTTTGAGCAGACCGGCTGGGGAAGCTGGATCGTCTACCCCAAGAAGTACAACGCCTACCGGTGTGAGGGAGAGTGCCCAGCACCCGTGGACGAGACCTTCAAACCAACTAACCATGCATATATCCAGGTACGATGAGGCCTCTTCTTCTGCTAGAGAAGAGGTTTCCTGCATAGGTTCCCCAGACTCTATGGAATGGGCTGTCCCGCTGGCTTGGCACAGGGTGTGCACAGCTGAGAACCGAGTCCACAGTAAAGCACAAAGAACTGTCCAAGTAGAGGCAGCTTCCCAAGTTACGTCTCACGTAAGCTGCTATGCCAACCACAGCATCTTAGAACAAGAGACATTAGAAATGGGAAGGACCTATTAAGTCTGTAGTCCATGTCCCCTTTCCTGTGCTAAAGCCAGGGCAGGACTGGCCACTGTGCCTTTTAGCGTATTGTCCAGTGTAGTTTTAAAACGTCTCAGCCCAGAGGGCTTCTGCCATCCGAGCACCATGGGGTGTATTAAGACTGGGGTGGGTGGGGAGGTTCTCAAGCAGTCCCTACCAGGTGGAGCAAGCACCAATCACCAGCTCCTTCCTGCTGCAGTAATAGAATTTAGGCCCTGCGGCCAACCGGAGCCAGGGGAGGGCCGTGCATGGGTTGGCTCGTTGATATGCAGCATGTTATATTCTGGTACCACTGGTACATTCAGGTTCTTTGAGGGCCAGAGTCTGCCACCTGTCCTGCTGTGTTCTAGGAGTTGCCACATGGATTTCAGCACGGCTCCGCATAGAGTATAAATTACTTGGGGGCAGGGAGCAACTTTTGTTCTGTTTGTACAGCACCTTGCACAATGGGGTCCAGGTTCACAGCTTGTGTGCTACCAGAATACGAATACCAACAACAACAACACTGGCCCAAATCCTGGACCATTTTCCAAAGTGGCTAGTGATTTTGGGTGCTCAGCTAGAGAGGACTTACCGGGGCCATATATCGAGCACTTGGAAGCTCAGCACTTTCTGAGAATCAGGGCCTTTTTAAGGGGTCTCAGGTGAGACACCCACAATCACTAGCCTTGTTGGCGAGCCTCGGCCACAGGCTGCATTGGTACAAGCCGGGTGACTAATGCTTTCCCTTTTCCCTCTCCCAACAGAGTTTGCTGAAGCTGTACCAGCCCAGCCGGGTCCCCTGTCCAGCCTGTGCTCCGGTCAAGATGAGCCCCCTCTCCATGCTGTACTACGAGAAAGGGGAAGTCGTCCTCCGCCACCACGAAGACATGATCATCGAGGAATGCGGCTGCAACTGAAGCAAGCTCTTCTCCCCTGGGCAACAGGAATCTTGCAACTCATGTTAGTCTCGGGCACTGGCAGGCTACCAACATGAGACTCAGGGCTCTTCCCACGCTGGGAGTGGCAGGGAATGGGCCCTGTGCAGCCAGGAACCAATCCCCAAGGATCTGAAGTCTAAGTGCTTAGAAGGACAAAGGCTCAGGTCATCACCCACCTACAGATCTATGCATGGAGGGGATCAAGCCGCCTCCATTGTACTGTCCTCCTGGGATTCCATGCAGCCCACACTAGAGAAGGCTGAGGAGGATAAAGGCAAGGCTGTAGAGATGCAGAACACCCCCACGGATACTAGACCCCACCCCTGATGGGAGAATCTGGGGAAGGCAAGCTCAGCAAAGGGAATTTCGCAGAAGTTTCCTTCCCCCAGCATGGCTGTGTCTGAACCGGGCCAACGCTGGCCTGCAAAAATGTACTCACTCAGGTGTAAATAGCTCTTCACGAAGTTCTGTGAATGTTGTAAATAGATAGATCTATATTTCATGCACAGAGGCTGAGAGATTCTGATCACTACTTTCATAGTTGTGCACACGGAGTTTGTTCTGTGCATGTTCACCCCGAGATCCAGGTAATTAACAAAGAAGGGGAGCTCGGAACATATAGAGGGGAGGCAGAACTGCTGACTAGAGATGGGAGAAATTTTTTTGCACAAAACATTTTTCTGGCCAGAAAAAGCAGCTTTGGTGACATGGAAACATCCCAGGCATTTGCATCCATTTTGCCAAATTGCTCAGTTAGAGAAAAAAAACTAAAAATAATAACTGAAAACAAATCAAACTGGTTCGAAAAGTTTGAAACAACTTTTCATTTAATAATTCCTTTAATTTTATTTAAGAAATTCAAAAACTATTTTTTTAAATTGTCAGTTTTGAGGCCCGAAACAATTATTTTTCTGACATTTTGATTCACCAGAAAATTTTCATTTTTGGTTTGACCTTGAATAATTTTTTTTTTTTTTGGCTTTATGAAATTGCCAGGGAAATGAAAAATCTGTTATTTGCTCAACTCTATAGATGATGTGTTTGCAACTGAAAGTGTTGGTTCCAATCGGTACAGCTGTGTATGGTCCAATGTCCAGTTACCTGAGAGATCACCTCCTTCTCTACATCCCTTCTTGGCCCTTCACTCCTGCTGTCATTTACTTCACTGGGTTGAACTCTCCAAGATTAGTGGCAGAGCATTTCCCGGGGACTGCACTCTCCTGAGGATCTTTCACTCTACAACAGCTTCTGTGCCTTTGGTTCAGTTCTACTTATTCAGCATTAGGAATTCTGTATTATTAGAGATAAGAACCTTGGTTTGTCAGTTACTTTTCGCTGATCTCTCTCTTACCTACATGTTATTTAAAAAAAACCAAATAAATAAGTGTTATCTGATCTGCCATTGTTGTCAGGGTTTGTGACAGCACTGTTTCTGTTCTGTGTATGTATTTCTAAACATTGCACAGTGAAAAGGTTCTAGTCTGCAGGATTTTCAATTTGAAACATCTTTGGCAAAAGCTTTAGGAGCCAAATTCTGCTCTCAGTTACAGAACCGCACCTCCCACTGGATGCGCCCATGAGGCAAAGAGCAGAATTTGACCTTTGGATGTACAGAGCCATTGAGAACGCCACTAGCTCTGTCTCCTTTGTTACTGTTCACTATTGTTAAACACTGGAAATGGTGTTTGGTTTTCTTCCACGGGTGATAAATGTTTCTGCCCCTGAAAGTCTGGATGAGCTTAACTACAAGGCCATCCTTCCTCTCCACACCTGAAAGCTCACTAGTACCCAGAAACAGCAAGGGGGTTGCTACTGGCAAGCCAACTCCTTGTGAGCATCATGTATAGAATCATGGAGGTGCAGAGGTCTGTCGTGGCAGGTCTCGCACTCCTCTAGACTGCTCTGAAAATCTCAGCTCAGCTCAGGCTTCCTGATTCTTCTGCACCCTTGGTCTATAAAATCTAATTCCCTGTGTTAAAGCCCCTAGACGTACACAGCAGGGTGCTAGGATTAAATAACCAGATCCATAAGAAAAGGTCTTTTGGTGTATTATTGACCCATAAATGAAATGGTGCCTGGCACATTCCGGTATCATGCTTTGTTTTCACTGTTGCAATTGCTTCTTTGACTTGATTCTCCATGGGACACCCCCCACCCCACACACACACACACACACACACCCTCCCTGTACATCCTCTGCCTTCAGAGGTTTAACCCAGTCTCTTGCACGGCAGGGCTGAGCACTCACCACACAGAGAGGCAGGTTTTTGCCTTGGCAATGCAAGCCCAGCTCTGGAGTGCCTGTCGCAGTAACAACCTCTTCACACTCTCGGACATACCCAAACTAATGAACTCCAAAGCCAGACAGCGAGGGAGGCCAAGTATTGTCCACACAGAGATAGCTCTTCTGAAATCCTGTCTCCCTCGGTAACAGTCTAAACCAGGCTTCCACCTATTCCGCGAGCGCCTCAGCTGATGGGCCGGCAGCCACTATAAACTGGAACAGTCTCCGCACTGCTCTAACCTACGACAGGGAACCAGCATGGCCTGGGGAACGCAAAGCCAGCTAACAGTAGAGCCAGTGCGGCCACCATCAGATCCACCAGCAGCCTGCAACATTTTCCCACCCAAACATTTTTTTTTGTGGGGGGGGGGCGTCAGAAAACAGCTTTTGCAACAAAATAAAAATGGTTTTGGTTGCCATTTTGGGGTTTTTTTTGTTGGAAAAAACAAAACCAAAAAATACCCACAGAACCCAAAATTTCCATTGTCAAAAACCAAAGAAAAAAAAGTGTTTCCATTTTTTGATGAAAACCCCCAAAATTTCAAAACCCTTTTTTTTTTTTTTTTGACAAAAATGAAAAAATGTTTTGTTTTCATCCTCTGATTTTCATGGGGAAAATATCAACTTCCCAAGGAGCTCCAAACAGCCCTGCTCCAGGGATGTCCTTGATTTGCCCGAGAGCCCAGAGGGAGTGGACTGGCTTCCTTCCTACTCCTCAGGTCCCAGAAGATGGTGAGGTAGAATTTGGGCCCCTTCGATTAAACAAATAATATGTGCCTGTGTGCCCAAGGGTGCATTTGAGCAGGGCCCTCTGATACATGGGGCATCATGTATCTAAACAGGCTCTGTGAAAGAATATCAAGCAGCACCACAAATGGGAACATGCACGTGGGGGTATGAGAGCGCGAACCAGGAGAACGTTCACGTGCCGGTACACAGATTGCCTCTTGTTCCAGGACAAAGCTTGTGAAACATCTGCCTCCTGGGAAGGGAAGGGAAAGGAAGGGCTAAACAGATTTCTCTCTCTCTCCCCACCCTATCTTAAAGCCAAGGAAGAGATTCTCCCCCAGTTACACAATTTAGCCATGTGCAGTGCAGGATGGAGAGAGATTTTGCTTGACTTGGAAAACTTGCTTACATTGGCTTGACTTGGAAAACTACGGCTAAGTTTTGCAGCTGTGTTCTTTAATGAGTTAGAGTAAACAGAGGTTTTGGGCCATCACAATAGAGCACGGTAAGTTCCTAGTCCTGGGACTTTCACTTGCTTCCAAATTCATAGCGCTGACTCTGCCTTGGGTCACGTCCTTTGCTCTCACATCTGGGATCTTATGGGGAATGGGGATGTGGATATTTATATAACAAGAGAAAGTCCCCACCCACCTCCCAAGGAGTGCAGCCAGACTCCCATCCATGGCACAGCTCTGGGCTGCAGACGACAGACTCCTTCACCACACAACCCTGATTCATCCATCCCCAGAGCAGGTCCCTTCTGTGCACTGAATGAGGCAGGGGGCCGAGGGAAAAGCATAGTATGCAAATATGTAATCAAAGATTGTGCCATCATGCATATGCACATGTTGCATGACCTTGCGCAAGTCTCTGCCTCACACTGTGCCTCAGTTTTCCTCTGCGTAAGGTATGCAGAATGACACCTCCTGTGTGGAGTTTGCTAGAGAAGGGCACAGCATTCTGATTGCAGACAGTGAAAGGCAGTGGTTTCTCCCTCCACGCACAGGCCAGTCCTGACCTGAGTCTGGAAGTGGGCCGAGGGGGCCTCTGCTTTCGTTGTCTAATGATTTTCCTTTCCTCAGACATTTGATGATGGCAGCCAGCTTTACTGCATAGCATTCCCCGCTAGGCACAGCTCACCTCTCCCTCCAGCAACCCCCTATCCCTGTGACATTGCTCCAGGATCAGGGTCCTCCCCATTGTAAGGATCACAGAAGGAAGAGACAACAGAAGCCCACGTCACGACTAGAAAAAGGTCACATTTCCAACAGGCTTAGCCAGCTCACTGCATTTCCTAGCCTGACAGGTCCCATCCAGCCCATCTCCCAGGGCAGGGCAAGGCATTCCCCACAAAACACTCGCTAGCGCCTTGTCCAGTCTAGCTGAAAATACCCTGAGCGACGTGGCTTCCCCTCCCTAGAGGAGACGAGCCTGCAGCCTAACCCGGCTCGCCACCAGCAATTCAGCCCTGTGCGTGCTTGCTCAGGGCGTCCCTGGCTACTGAATGAGTGCCTGACTTTGGGGAAGTTTGCTGTCCATGGGACTCTTGCTTCCCTTTGCACAGAGTCTTGAGGAACCCCCCTTCTCCCTGAGACCCTGGCCTGGCCCAGGCCTGCCATGCATCCCCTCAGGGAGCTCGACGCCCTCTCTGGCATGCAGAGGGTGTTCTCCAGGGTCAGTTCACGCCACCCCTGAGGGAATGATGAGCCCGCTCGTGTCCCTGTCGCTTCACTTCTCGTCACGCTCAGAGCACCCCTCTCCCCATGTCCCAGAGCCAGTTCCAGGGTGCCTTCAAAGAGCAAGCCCGAAGGATTCTGGGACGGCTCCAAGGAGGGGCTGACCATGGCTCATGTTTGGCCAGGGGCTGAAAAGCCCTCCCCAGCCACCCCTCACCGCTGCAGCCCCAGCAGCATGTGGCTTCCACACACCTCCAGCCGTCAGCCTGGCCTTTGGGCTGATTAACTCCAATCCACATCCAAGCCCAGGGATAAACAAAGCGTGTCTGGTTCTCACAGCAGAGGCCCTCCTCCTGGCATTGATCCGCAGTGCTGCTTACATATTCAGACGGCATTTCATGCTGAGACCATCCAGTAATTAACAAGCCACTTGAGGGTCATTTACAGGAGCCATTAAAGTGCTCCGAAAAGGGGGGAAGCCTTGTGCTGTGGCTAAATGTCAAGCATGAGTCAGATGCCCCCAAATTATAAGGCTGGTTAAAAATAAAAAAAAAGAAAATCAGGGACTTGGGGGCTCTTTTTGCAGTCTCGGGATCGAGTCTCTCTAGGTTGCAGTTTCAAGGTTTCCCGTGGGGACTTTGAAAGCGGAGACTCTCGTACAGCTCCGGGAGCCAGGGCTTTAAGAAAACATCGAACACCAGGAGACTCGGGATAAAATCTCATTGATCTTGCTATGCACGGCGCCTACTTAAGGGCACGGAGCTCTGAGGCTTGCGCTGTGAATGGGGACCTAATCTTCGTTAGCAAAACGCTTTGCAGCCCCTGTGAGGATGGGCACAGCCCAATATGCATTCGCTGTGTTCAAGGGATCCACACTGGGCTGAGGCTGTCACTGGAACGAACAGCTGTGCAGCAAGCCCAGGCATGTTCTGGCCTCTGGATCCGAACACCCCCCCAACCCGCAAGCAGTTTCCATGGGCAGTGCCAGTTATTGTGTTCCTTGCCTCTCATACAGGAGCCACCGCTCTGCGTTCGGAGTTCAGTGCCCCTTGGGACGGGCGAGTCCTGCTTCGGGCTGCCTGACCAGTGCTCTCGCTGAAGTCACGCGTGCCAGCCACGCAAAAGAGACAGGGCAGGCGAGAGGGCAGGGCCCTGGGCTAGAAGCCAGGCGGCTTGTGTTCTATTCCTTGTTCTGCTGGGTGCCATTAGGCAGGTCACTTCCCTCCGTTTGTCTTCTCTATGTAGCCTGTAAGTTCAGCAGGGCAGGGACCGTCTCTCATTATGCATACACACTGCACCGGCACAATGGGACCCAGGTCTTGCCTGGGACCTCGTGGTGCTACAGTGA
The DNA here is from genome assembly GCF_026122565.2 of Emydura macquarii macquarii. Classification (NCBI taxonomy): domain Eukaryota; kingdom Metazoa; phylum Chordata; order Testudines; family Chelidae; genus Emydura; species Emydura macquarii. Next base: position 28,091 of record NW_027131450.1, read on the forward strand.
CACAACTAAGCATCTGAGCGAAGGATCAGGGCCTGACAGGAATGAACAAACCAACCAACATGTGCTGAGGTTGAGGGGATGGGGAACGACTCCTTTAAAGGATCTTCGCCAGCGCGATGAAATCTGCCTTAAGCCACCACCTAGGGGCCTGCAGAAAGTGCCAGTGGGTCTTTAGCCCGAGGAGGAACAAAACTGCACTGGAAACCACTTGGTTGCTGCAGACGGGGGTTTGAGCCGTGGGGATGTGCGTAGCACAGCTTGCCCGGCGTTCGATTCCACAAGGTGGAGCAAGCCCCTGCTCGGCGCTATACCCCACTGTGCGTGGGCGGCTCTGGCTCAGGCTGGATCGCACCCGTGTGGAAGTCTGACCCTTCGCTCTTCACCGGCAGTTCTCCATCCTGACCACGACGCAGGTGCCGCAGAGGCTCAGGCTGCTGGCCTTGGGTGCGCGTGGTCAGTGCTCATGAAAGATTCTGCTATTAAATCACACAAGCAGAGGGACATGGAACTTGCTTTCCACCTAACCCATTCCTAATCCAGCTCTGGTGCCAGCACAACAGGGCATCTCTAATTTACCTCTGTGAGGTCGCCTGTGCTTGCAGAATGTGAGTGGGGAGAGGGACGGGGGAACCTCAGTGTTTTCCCATTTAAAAAGAAAGAACCATAACCCCGGCAGGCGGTACCAGTTTATATTAAGTTGGCTGGAATCAGGAAGCAAGTCTCGTGGAGAAACACATTCTTACCATATTTGCAAAGGAGAGAAGTAGCCAATACTTTGGTTGCTAATCTACACTAGTTGATAAACTGGAGAGGGTTCAGAGAAGAGCCCTGAGAATAATTAAAGGATTGGAAAAGGATTGGAAAACCTGCCTTATAATGAGAGAGTCAAGGAGCTCCATCTAGTTAGCTTAACAAAGAGAAGGTGAAGGGGTGACTTGATCCCAGTCTGATCGCGATGATAATGGCCTCTTCCATGTAGCAGACAAAGAGAGAACATGATCCAGTGGCTGGAAGTGGAAGCTAGACAAACCCAGCCTAGAAATAAGATGCCCATTTTTAGCAGTGAGTGTCATTAAGCACTGGAACAATTTACCAAGGTTTGCGGTGGAGGTCTCCATTACTGACAACTTTTACAACGATTGGATTTTTTTTTTAAAGCCATGTTCTAGTGGACCAGGAATTATTCCAGGGGAGTTCTCTGGCCTGTGCTATACAGGAGGTCAGACTAGATGATCACAGTGATCCCTTCTGGCCTGGAATCTATAAACACTGAACCTCCGAATCTTTTTAGCTTCCTCTCTCAGGGCATGTAACTAGATTCCTGAGACACAGTCTGAGTCATTGCTCCCGTCTGCTGTACTTGACCTGACAGTTTGCAGAAAGGATTAGCCTAATCATTCTGCAGTTCATCTTCCAAGGAAGGGCCTGCAAGGGACTCTGCCCGCAATGGAAACCTGTTGGGCTGACCACCTGCCTGTCTGCTTAACAATATCCAGCACTCAGGAAGGAGAGCCTAAGTTCAAGGAGGGGAAGATAAGGGGAGTTTGCTCTGGATCCATATGAAAAGGAGAGAGAGAGTAAACAGTCTGAAGGGCTGTTTATGGGGAAATTGCTTATCAAAGGCACAAGAGTTACGCTAAAGCAAACTGTTGATTACTGCCCTGGCTGGCTGCCCAAAGAGCAGCACCTGGGCCAGAGAACATCGGTTTTACCCGCCCTGCCTGATAGTTTCACTCGCTAGCTGTGCTGTAGATGGCCCCTTTGAACACTCAGAGCGAACCAGTTTGGATAAAGAACTGGTTCAAAGGAAGGGTGGCCCAGCAGGCAGGGCACTGACTAACTGCCTAAGTCTCAGCAAAGTCCTTGGAACGTAGGCTCGTGTGTGCCTACAGGACTCGGGTCCCGACTCATTTAGGAGCTTTTGAAAATTTTGCCCTCGGTTCCCCATCTGTGAAATGGGGCTAACAGCCCTGCCATACCTCCCCGGGGTGGTGAGAATAAATATGTTAAAAAATAGTGTCTGAGCAGCTCACAAATACCTAAGATAAAGAGATCAAGTAAGATCCTCCCTGAACCTTCATGCCAAATTCCAGCCACGTTTACACTTAAATCGCTGCAACCGCACCTCTGTAGTCTGTCAGCATAGACGCTCACTACAGCAACAGGAGGGGTTGTCCCATCATTACAGGGAATCCACCTGGCCCAGAGGTAAGGGTCCCCCTACAGAAGTAGGACTGCAGGATTGAGGGGAGGGGACAGATTCTGCTCTCAGCTTCGTGGGGGGGCAAGAGAAGTAACAGAGAGTTCAGTGGAGTTCCAGGCTGGCGTAATAGAGAGTAAATCTGGCCTTGAGCCATGGGACTTCTGTCTGCTCAGGTGCTCAGCTCAGCGCTGTGAAGAGCTCTGCCCTGTTATGGTTATTACTGGTATTGCAGTAGCCCCGGGAACCCCAATCAGGGACGAGGGCCCACTGTGCTAGGTACTGTACAAACACGGAACAAAACCTGAACCCCTGAGGGGCCAGGCCTCTAGCCATGAGATGGCATCCCGGGCCTGTTCACTCCCCAACAGCTCAGAGACGGCCAGGGCAAGCGACAGAGATGACTGTGGATTCCTGTGCAATAGGAAATGGACCCAGGCCTCCAGAAAGCCCACAAGTGGTAAGGACCGCCAGTCACTGGTTTGGAACCAGAGAATAAAGGTTCTCACCCACCCTACCCCAAGCCAGCCCGGCACCACCACGCAATCTAGAGTAACACCAAAGCTCTCTTTCTTGTCTGGTTTCCAAGACACTGGGGTAGCTAGAGGCACAGTTTAAAAACCAGTTGGTTAAACCACAGCTGCAAACCTCTGTGTGGAGAGCCTGATTTTGGTTTAAACCAGGCTTATTTCAGGGTAGCATCAGTCAGGAACAAGTTGAAGCTAAACCAGATTAAGCCACTATTACCCAGGGGGCTGCGGCAGGTTTGTGTGCAGACAAAACCCAAGAGGCAGGCTCTGCTGACAGGTTTATTACGTTTGCTGGGTGAGCAAAGGGAAGTGAACAGGGAGGAGATTTGCCCTTTGCTTGACATGTCACCCCAACACAAGCAGCTAGAAGACTTCCAAAACTGCAGCATGCGTTTAGTGACATATTTCAGGGAGCTTTGCATTCCAATGCCTGCACTGCGATGGCTCTCGCTGTGATTAAAGATGTGCTAAGGAGAAGGCTGCTAATCATGTGAGGAAGAAGCAAACAGCTGCTGTCAAATGCATTCCTACTTGTTAAACCCCCAGGAGAAGAGCTAATAATATCTGGAAAACTTGGAGACACTGGTGCATTTTCTGCAGTGCAACTTCTCACACAATCCACAGCTTAGCACACCCTTTCTGATTTCACCTTAAAGGCTCCTGAGGAGCTGGTACACACAGCCCTCATTGCCCCCTTCGGGAACATACCTCTAGGGGAGTGACCCCTCTCAGTGAGTTTGAGGCTATCCAGAGGCAAGCTGTTCGAGTTTACATAGCAAATCTAGGATTGCTGGAACTGAACCTACGGCTTGCTTTGGGACAGAGCTACGTTGGTTTCCCTTGAACACAGTAGAACTACGTTTCCTTGTCTTACTGCAGAACTGGAATGGATAAAACTATATGCACTGTCTAGCCATCATGTATTCCCACCAGCCTAGCTCAGGACTGCATGAAAACAAGTGGAGTCATCCTGTCGCTTCAGGGAGTCTCCATTTCTTGATAGTGAAGTGTCATTCACTGACTCTTTGGCCCTGCGCTAGCCATCTCAGCAAAGAGGCCAAGGATTATTCAGGCACTGGACTACCTTCCCAGCCCCAGAGGTGGCCCCTGCAGGCCCTTCGCTGTTAGGAGGTTGGTTCTGCCCCGGCCTGTACTTTACCAAGAAACAGGCTTTCATTTTTTCTTCTTTTTTTGACCACACAAAAAACGAAAACTGCAGCAGCCACCCAGCACTGCTGAGCAACTCGACAACACAAACTAGCTCAGCCAGTGACCTTTCAATAACAAAGCCATGCACACAGAGCCCAGCTCACATGTGATCCCATAACAACAAACCAGTGGGCAAAGCCCAGCACTGAGCAGCAAATCAGTGCATACAGCCCAGTACTAAAGAGTGACCGACCGTACAATAAGAAACCAACATACGCAGCCCAGCATGTATCAGCAAACCTGTGTGCGCTCATGTTATACAATTGCTTGTCCAAGGAATCAATGTATGCATGCAACAAAGAAAATAAAATCTGGGCAAGAAAAGGGGCTTGATTTCTAGGCTTAGAGGAAGTGAGCAGGAAAACAGCCAGCAAGGAAAGAAAGATATTTTTAAATGATGCAAAATACGTGGCAAGTGGGCTTCCAAGTAAAGACGAGGCAAAATGACAAGAGACAGGAAATCTAATGCTAATACTGCCACTCAGACTATTACGTTAAAAAAGCCCAGCTGTGCTATTTCAACCCAATCAACAATCCCACTAATCACCTGCCATTAAATCGGTGGCACGTCTATGAATCCTAATGATGGGGGCAACACTTGCACTATGCTGGCAGCTCAGCCCGTCTTTTAGCACATGGTTTACAGACAAGTAATGAACCCCAGAAAACAGAGATATGTATTGGAAGGGCTGAGCGTCTCGTTGCACATCTTATGCAGAAGAGGGGGAAATTAAGGTTCCTCAATGATGCAGTGTTATCTAGTTAGAGAAAAGAGTGGGAGGCAGAACTCCTACTCCTGTTCCTTGGGAAGGAGTGTTACATAGTGGTCAGAGCAGAGCACTGCAAGGCAGTGGGTTAACCTCCATAGCTCTTTCAGAAACTCTCTGTGTAATCTTTGGACAAGATCCGTGCCACTGTCACTCCATGTGTAAATTACTTACAAACCCATAGGATTGGGGTAAGGATTAATTAATGCAATGGAGAATCATTGTCAGGGGACGAGCCAGTGGAATACACAAAAAATATCAAATTGTATTTTTAAACAACAGGCAGTTCAAATAAATTATTCATGAATATACAGTAGGACCCCTATTAACGAACTAATTGGGGGTTAATAAAATTGAACATCTCAAAGCCATTCAGTGATAATGTACATAACGAATGGTGACAGATGCATATAGGGGTGCCTGATTTTTCTTGGTTCAAGAGAACCGCATCTCTTCTTTGGTTCATATAACAAGTCATTCATAAGATAAATGTATTTGTTAAATTATACACAGTAGTACCCTGATTTTATCAGCCCACTTTTATAGCTGGATGGGGGAGAATAATAAAAATCAAATAGCTTATTTGAAAGATATTGTGGAATTTACCAAAAAATCATTCAGTGATTTATTTGATCACTTGTAGTTTTCTGTGCAAGTTCTGGATGCGACCAAGACACAAAGTATTAACTACATTTGAAAGTATTTGCTATATATTCAGTTTTGCTATTTTAGATGCTGTGGAAAAAAATATCAATGAAAATTAATTTACAGTGATTCTTTCTAGCAAGAGGTAGTACTCATCTGAAAAGCCCAACTGGGAGCACACAAAGATTTTAATGGGAATAAATGTACAGTCACTTTTGCATCAAAAGAAACACCTGCAGTATCAAACTTCCCTTCATATTTGAGCTTTGTTAAAAAAAACCCACAAAAAATGAGATTGTATCTTTCTAGAGGCAAATCAGACAGGCATGCCTTTTTATTTTTGTAGCAGTATATTGCAGGGTGTCCTATAAATTGTGCAACTCATCTCTTACAAGACATCTATTGTCACCCTTTGGAAAGGGACATCATGTGTGACTGCTGTAACCAGTTTTCTTAAAACAAAGCTGCCTTTGACCATTCAGGTCAGATACATTAAGACTGCATGAGATCCTTAATAACCATGCTCCTTATTGTAACCTGATGCAGTATAAACATCACAGCATGCTCCCTAATAGAGAAAAATCTGCTTTGAATGGGCTTACCCAGCAGTCTATGCAAAACTCTAAAGTGTCAAAGATGTAACAGAGTTTTTTTGTAAATGGCTCACCTTATCATTTGTCTGCCAGTGTCCCTCAACTGCTTGAAAAACCCCGTTTTTAAAATGTGATCTCATGTTATCCAGTTCTCTGCAGAGACAACTTGACTGGCCTCCCAAGCACAGTACGGGCTTGTCTACAAACGGAAGTTGTATTGCTTTAACTATACCAGTAGTTAAAACAGTACAAGCTCCCCTCCCATGGATGCAGTTATACCGTTATAAAGGTGGTTTAGACCAGTATAGTTTTGGGAAGGGGAAAAAGCTATACCGCTCTAAGATACCTTTGTACAGATATAACTGTGTCCATTCTGGTTGTGCCAGTATAACTATTTCAGTTTAAAAAATAAGTCACCCCACCCTTACCAAAATAGTTACAAATTGCATGGAGAAGGCCTGAAAGATAAACGACAACAGTGACTAACGACAGGGTGATATTTAGAGCAAATAGTCCATGTCATGAGTTAAACCCTCTATGTTCTCATTCTACAACATCCACAGGTTTGATAGGCTAGTTTAAATGTTAAGTTCTGCTCTGGTGGCTCAGATATTTGTGCTAGTATCTTTAATGCCCAGTCTGGATAGTGCTCCAGAAAAACCATCTCAGCACAGACACAGAGAGCCTAAACTGTCACTCCCAGTCCTCTGCTGGTTGTATCAGTGGTCAGATTGCACTCCTTTTGGAAAATGCGAATACGATCAACTCTCTTGTACATAGCTACCAACACTTTAACAAAGGAAAGCAAGCTCACCCAAGTGCTAGGCATATGGATTTACCAATTAAGAAGGAAAGGCAGTAAGTTCTAGTCATAACTGGCTCTATCGTACACATTCTGCTAATGGTAGGAAAAGTGCCCTAGACACAGATCACAGTAAAACCCTAGGGATGGAATGGCTGCTGAAAACAACAGCTCCAAATACCTGTTCCTGTCAGATTTTGATCTTCGATGCAGTTTTAGCTGTGTCATTTCTTTTGTCTTAGCTTCCTTTGTATTTCTTGGAGTAACAGAGTAATTTAATGTGATGTGTCCTTTGTACTTCATTAGCAGACTTTTCAATAGTAAAAAGCGGAGAGAGACACATGAACTGCCCTCTCCCCCACATACTGTCTTGGTGAAAGGCCCACTTCCAATCCACATCCCAATGCTTTAGTCTGTGTTCACTGCCTCGTGGAGCATCTCATCAGACATCAGCAGCTCATTGTGCCTTCAGTAGCATTGAAAACTAAACCTCAGGTCAAAGCTAGTATTTATCATCAGGCTGTAAACAATCCCTAACCACTTATAAAGGAAAGCCAGAATTTAACAACAGTATCTAGCTAGCAAAACACTACGGAGCCTTCTGCAACCTACCACCAGGTACTGCACCACTTCCGTAGTCTTGATTCTAGCAAAACTATTGATTTCAATTAGCAGCTTTGCCAGAACGGAAAGGCAGGACTGGGCCTGGTGCCCTGAACCAATGTGATCTAGTGCAAGACGAGCTGTAAGCACGAATGTTAACATAGGTCAGAGAGAAGAGACACGCAAGAGGCAACTGGGGCTAAGCAGTAATTTATATGCTAAAAGGATTTAGTGGTTTGGCTGAACAGGGATTGCAGGGAGTCCCTAATCAATACACTTGTACCAGAGGCTCAGAGTTTCTTACCTGGAAGATAGATGCTAAGTGTAGTGGGGAACAAGGGTGGGGAGTCCTCTCTAGTGCATGTGGGAGACTTGCTGCATGGTTCAGTTTGAGAGCAGAGTGCAGCTGAATTCCTCCTTGGAGGCAGGCATAGCTGCAGGTAACTCCTTTCAAGACTAATTGGGTTAGACGGAGCTTCCACCTGTGGCTTGCTGAGGCTTGCCCTGCAACAGAAGGAAGCTATTAAACCCCTCTTTTGAGGGAGGCAATTGTATGGGAGAGGGGTTTTGGGGTGCTTGCAAAAGGATGAACTAGCAGAGGAGCTGGCTATAGAGCCTCTATTGACACAGGGCTTGAGAACTAATTCTAGAAGCCTGCTAGGAAGACTTATTTCACCCTCTTGGAAATGACTAGACACTGTGTTGTGGTGGATTTCTAGGAGTCCTGGGAGGTATGAAAAGTGACCCCACTCTTCAAAGGCTATCTGGACTTTGGGGTATTCTAGTTTTGTAATGCAGATTATCCACGTGTGCTATTTGCAGGAGTGGGGCAGGCGGCTCTAGGCCTGCCCCCTCAGCCAAGGGGGAGGAACCACTAAGGCCAGGGCACCGCTGTATACATGGCACAAGGAAGGAGAAACCAGGAACAGGAATGAGGGATCCAGAGGAGGGCACTGGGCAGAGACCCCCAGCAGCACCCATCGCTCCTGATAGTGTATGCTGCCCACAGGCACGCTGCCCAGCGATGTGATTGGACAAGGGACTGGAAATAAGTCCCCCAGCTGCAGAACACCCTCCCATCCAGCTGCCTCCTCCCAGTGTGGTAGACGGCTATCTTGGCCAGTGCCAGGAGAAGGTTGGCAAGGTGGGTCTGCAACACTGGGGCACCCGTCCGGGGTTCTCTGCTCAGTGGCCCCTTCAGGTTCCCTCGGTTTAGCCCTTTGACCTTCACGCCTGTTCCTCTTTTTTCATTTGTTGTCCCCTGTAACCAGTTGAGGCCCAGGCTCAGTTGCTCCTGCCTTTAGGCTGGGGGAGTTTAGCGCCAGGTGGGGGCCCACCCACTAACACTAGGGGCACTGGATGGGGTGTGCATAAGTCAGGAGGTCTGAGAGGCAGGCAGAGGTTCTGGAGGAGCTGGAAAAGGGGCTGCAAGCTGACATGGATGTAGAGCAGGGTCTCCCTCTCACCACAGAAGGGACAGGTGTCAGATAAATTTGTGAACCACACCACATATATGAGGAGCTGCCAGTATCACCAGCAGGCCATGGAACCACAGCAGAGTAGTTCCTTGCCCTGTGCATGCGGCAGCAGGTCCTTCCACAGCGTGTCGGCCTGGGATGAGGGCAAGGAAGTGGATGCCATGGGCCATGAGCGTGGACAGGTGTGCTCTGGACCTAGTTTGGGGCCAGACCAGCTGGACAGCATTCATTTGGCTGAGGTGGCATTAGGGGTAGCTGGGCAGGGTCCCACGGCAGAGACCCAATGATGCATTACAGAAGGGGGGGGGGGGGGAGAGCACCCTCCCCCACGACCAGCTCAAAGAAAGCAAGAGGAACAGCAGACAAGGCTTCCCTCACCTCCTGGAGCACACAACAGGGGATATGCAGGGTGGGCAGCCCCATACGCTGCCCAGGTGCTGCAGAGTCCACCCAGCCCCTCTGATCATAGCCCAGCTGGTCTCTGATTCTGAGGGCACCAGCCACCATCCTCTAGCATGCCCCAGGGGGACTCCCCCACCTCCACATTAAGATAGATCAGTGCGTGCGGCCCTGTGAGACTTTTTGGAGCACTTCCGCCCAGGCCTTTGTATGGAAGACTCTGGTCTCAATCTAGTTTGTGGGATGGCCCTAGTACAGCAGTTCTCAAACTAGGGGGTGGGCCTCCCCAGGGAGGCATGAGCTGTGTGCTTTTCTTGTTGTGTTTTGAAGAGCTCTGGCTGTCAGCCCTGCATGCATAGGGCTCCTGAAGAAGGGCTGTGCACATCTGGGTGGTGGGGATAAAGGGGAGAGACAGAGTCCACCACCATCTCTCCTTTCTCTCTCCCCCCACTTCCACCCTAAAAGGCAGCCCAGCCTCAGGCTCTCTTCCCCCTCTCCCCACATCACTCACCTGGAGGCAGCAGGGCTTCAGGTGGCAGCAGCAGCGCAGAAGCAATGGGGCACTAAGTCTGCTGTGAAAAGTGATATTGACTTTTCACAGTCACCCTTATTTCTGGGCTGCTACTGCACTCTGTGTGGGGGGGGGGGAGAGCGGGGGGGGGGCCCCCGATCAAGTAAGTTTGAAAACCACTGCCCCAGTATATCTTTCTGGCAAAGTAATAGGCGGCCCTTTGCTTGTTATAATCAGTAAAGACCAAATACCCACATTATTGCATTAATCCCCAAACCTGGAAACCCCAAATGATTTTATTTCTCCCCTCATATTACATGTCTGTCACCTTTACAGTACTGATATACACCAATTAACAAAGGCATAGAAACTTGAAACAAAACAAAAAATCTTTGAGTGCTTTCTTTCTCTCACTCTGTTGCCCATTGCCAGCAGGGGCCATGTTCATAGATTTACATCAATTGAATCAGTTGATACTTTCAGTCCTCATGTAACAGGATGGTTCTGTTCTCGGTCAAAGTGAACGGACTGCCCTTCATAAGAAAGAGCAAGTCACTCAGAAAATCATGGCTATTCTAAAAGCCTCGCTGGTGGGTGGCCTCATACTGAGGTCCCAGTCTTCACCGACAAACACTCTCAGGAAACGTACGTTAGATGTCCATGTCAAACTGAGCTTCCTCGCCTGTTGAAAAGAAATGACGAAAATGTAGGTGAGTACTTGAAGTCCTATGTCAAATATTAAACACTACATGGATGCGACACGGAGATGGGCAGCCTCACAAGCACAGACGTTTGGACGTGACAGTGAAGAGTGGGGAAATTCTCAGCCTGCTGTGTTCAGAGATTGAATCTTGAAGGAGAACACGTGTCTGAGAAGGTGGCTTGCTCTGTTCTTAGGGGAAAACAATTCCTCGTTGGTCTGATGTTCCTCTCTCCTTGAATACACAGAATGTTTACTCGGCCAACAGGCACTCTGCCAGCGTAGAGTGTGCAGAACCTCAGAGATGTGATGCATCCCGGGGATCTGACAACAGAATTCCACCCTTCATCTGATACTACTCAAAAAATCCACAAAAACAGCAGTATTTATATTTTTCATTTTTTCTGTGACACGTTTGACCACAAATATGGATTTCTGTTTGCAACAAGAGGCAAATGTAATTTTTAGTCAGCATGGCGTGATGCAATTACTGTTGCATATATGATTGCTATTGATAGGAAGCCACTGTAAGCAATGACAATTACTCAGCTGACCTATCCATGAGGTCAGGGGCTCTTTTTGGGAAAAAACGAGAAAGAAAAAAAAGGGTCAAAACCCAGCTGGTAGCCACCATGCAATCCACATTTCAGCCTGGCACACTGAGAATCAAGTGAGCTGTTAAGCCCTAACCCCAAGGTTCAATCAACGTGCAGTAAAAACATGAAGCAAGGTTGTTTCTGAAAAGATCTTTTCCTTGGTCCGAAGAAGAGCTCAGTGTAAACTCAAAAGCCGTCTCTCTCACCAACAGAAGTTGGTCCATAAAAGATATGGTCTCACCCACCCTCTCCCTCTAGCGTCTTTGAACCAACACCGCCACAACACCACCGCAAGCTGCATATTTGTCAGCTCTGTTACACTCCTTATAGTCAGTGATGCAGAAGGAATTTTCCAGGTACTGAACGGAGCCAGAAGAGGAACACATCTCATTCTGACGTGCTGGCTGATCAACTTTGATATGAGAAGCCATGGAGCGCGAGAATGACCAAAAGTTACCAGTCAAATGTTGCTCAGTGTTTGCTATGAGCTAAGTTGAGAAACTCAAACTAGTTTTCAATGGACACATGCCCACATCACAATACTGACAGTGCAATTTACAGTAATTGGCCCTTGAGACTAGACATCTCAGCAGAGGACTGTATGGACACAAACTCAATTCTCCTTTCATCCCCTATATCCTTCTGCTGCAAGGAAGAAGAACATTAGCAAAGGATGTAACATGCAGAGCTGGGCTGCCCCTGCTGTATAGACAAAGAATTCAGTCTCCAGGGCCATTAATTCAGCAGCATGTTTCACTAGTGCTAAATTAATATGAATGAGACAGAGGGAGAGAAAGAATGAACCACACATGACAGATGTTAATCACATCACTTAATACATTACTGGAAGGTACTCATACTATGGTGATGAGATCAGTATAAGAACAATATCTAACCCCAGAGATATCTTGATTTAGCCAGTATCCACACACAGCATCAATTCCTCCCTCGCTGTTACAACAATATTCTGGCTCTTGTGTATTTTCCAAGGAAAAAAAAAGTGAAGCATGTAAATTATTTTCAGGATTCGCCAGGAAGTGCCACTCACCTACGCCCACCTTCTCCTCGTAATTGTGGACATGATTGTTTTCAATCTTCAGCTCCTCCACATTTGGACTGGTAACACCTGGAATGTCTGGAAGGTCACAAGGTGAGGTTTTGGCAACGGGGGAATTGCGGCATTCCATCAAAAACTTCCGGTCATAAATAATTCTTGTACCTAGAGAAAAAAATAGTGAAATACTGTCAGCTTTTAGAATTACCATGTGTGGAAAGATGCTTACGTCCACTGTATATCTAGCATTGTATGTATTGATGATAGTAGCTACAGAAATTTAAATTACTGGCAGGTCTTGCATAGCATTTTTCATCCAGACATCTCAAAGTACTTTACAAGGAAAGCAAGTATCATTGGTCTTAATTTACATAAAACTGAGGCACAGAGAGGTCATTTGCCCAAGATTACTCTGCAGGCCAGGGGCAGAGCTGGGAACAGACGGCAGGACCCAGTCTAGTGCTCTACCCGGGGGGGGGGGGGGGGGGGGGGGGGAAACACACTGCTTCCCACTGAACACACAGTTATAAAAATCTACATGAAAATAATTCCAGCTCCAGAAAAACCAAGAAAAATTAGTCAAATTAGGATCTAAACTGCTTCGGTTAGTTTCATCCCATCTCCCCTGTGGCTGCAGCATATACATTTCACATGCTTTTCTGAGATTACCAACAATTCTGAAACCCCACAAGTTTAAGCAGATAGGGGTCAGGAAATTTGAAGTGGAAATTGCCTCTCTTTTTAAGTCAGATTTTGAATGTTATTAGAGCAGAGTTTTCTGCATAGAGATACTGCCTTTGTGTGGCCTGGGCTGGTTGTCCAGTTTAGAAAACTGAGTTTACATTTGTCAGGATTATATAACAATCAATTAAAGTCAGCTGACTCCAATTTTATTTGCTGCCTATTTTAGTGATGAATTGTTCTCCACCCTATTGTTGCTAGTTTGTTAGAGCGGAATAAATGTACATCTTTAGTAATGGGCAGCAAGCAAACCTTGAGGTGACGGCAGACGTACGGCTCCCTATGAGATTTAAAAGGAATATTGTGTAGGCTGAGCAGCCCATTCCCTACAAAGGCATCCGATGTTGGAAAAATATCAAATCATAGTGAAAAGATCCCTCCAAAGATACAACACTCATAACATAACATAACATAGAAAAACCAAAACATCATTCCAAGAAGAGGGCTGCAACATCTCATTTCAGGATTGGACATTTAATACACTATCCCATCCAACCAAATAGGATAAAGGACTCCCGCCCACCCCCTCAACCCCCATGTTCTCAGCTGGTGGTATGAATGCATACAAGGAAGAAATCCGAGTTAACTTCTCTCCTGGAATGCTAGGCACACTTGTTTATTCCATAGCACGGCTGTACAGTCATGTAACTAGATATTAAGTTTTGAGGAAATTATGCTAATGGTTTTCCAAGACACTGGAACCTTTTCAAAATTGAAGATAATTGTGACTAGTTTCTACAAATCAAGGAAGTAGAATTACACTATCAATGTCTCCTGTTCAGATCTATGCTCCAGTACAAGCGCAGTTAATCAGGATTTGGGTAAAGAAATAATCCTAGCCTGCAGTTATAGCCTTTGATAGCTGGAAGACTTACAAAATAAGGACTGCAGTTCTAGGAACTCTGTTAGCATACTAGGTATTAGGAGTACATTTCTAAGAGGCTTGCAAGAACTGCACATTCCTGGTTTACATTCATTCGTGCACAGTCACATGCCCTGAGCATTGCTCATGAAACTAAATAACCTATATACTCTGCTTTGACTTGTTACAACAGTTGTCAACACAAAAAGATGGATGGATGTTCAAGGTTCATAAATAGGGCCCCTTCCACCAAGAGAAACATGTAAAGCTGATCTGTTTAAAACAATCAGTTTCAATTCTCCCTATTGTAAGAATTATTTGGTAAAACAACCTGCATCAGCTTCTGCTGAGCAAGCTTTACTCCCTGCTCCAGGAGAGCTGATTCGTGGCTTTGCCCCTCATTTCCAACAGAGCTCCAGCCACGCACTGGGGTTCTGAATAGCACAAGCTGCTCTTTTTTAAGCTTCTGGTTGGCATTCCTCTCTATTAAGGTCTGGTACTGGCATCCTAGAGTGCAGTATCCTAGCACATCAATGCATTGTGTAATTGGAAAGGGGGGGCATCTGGCCCTTGTTGTTCATGTTCCCATCAAAACTAAGTTAATTCGAAGTATGAAGTGTACCAGTAATAGTTGTGAGCCAAGATCTTTGATCGAAGTGACAGGAGGAACAAAGAAACCTCCTAGAAACCCTAAGAAACAGACTAATGCACTTCAGACTTCTAACAAACACAATCTGGCATCCTGACATTTTTTTGCTAGGTTCCTTCTTAAGGACACTTATAATTCTTGGAAGCGATGCACAAGTTAGCACTTTCTAGGATTTAGTAACAAGGTTCTGGCTCAGCAATTATTGTCTTCAAAATGTTAATTGCTCTTCTAACCTGCTAACTGTATGGTCCCTGGGCCCAATCTCATATTCCGTGTGCGCTCAGGCTCCCAATGATTCCAGCGGGTGAATAAGAAATGCAGGCTCAGGCCCTTATAGTGATAACCTGCTGTGGCTACCCAGCTGTTGAACTCATTAAAAAGCCATTCGTGATTTCAGCTGCTGCCTTTGGTTTGTTTTAGGGGCCATTAAAGTATGCTTTGGCATGCAGTGAGAAGCTTAGTCTCTCAACTGCCTCCTGGTCAAGATGGACAAGGTAACCAGCTTCCCTCCAGCCACAAAAACTGTATATGTGCTGTGGGCATATTGAGTTGGAAGCATACACTGCAAAGACAGGCCTTCCTAACCCAGCGCACTACACACTCCCCATAAAGCAATGGAACATTCACTGGCATATCTTGCTGCCAGCAATCACAGTGTTTTAATTTATTTAGTCTCCTGAATGCTGCAAATGCAAACAGCTTTTCACCTCCTGTGCTGCGACAGGGTAATGGGTCCTTTTCCCTGCCCTGTGACACCCTTCTGCTGGGGCTCTTGGATCACAGGAGGCTCATGTAACAATTCCAAGAAGGTGCATTTGAATCCAGAGCTCTTTTTGGTGGCACCAAGCCTGAGCCTGGACCCACAGTGAACCGCAATTCAGGGTTTTTAAAATCTACTTCAGCAGCTGAGTTGGGAATTACTCCAGCCCAACGTGAACATCTCTGCCCACATGCTCCTGCGAATGGAGGATCCAGGCTTTCCAGAGGTCTAAAGAAGTGATCAGATGTTCTCCCAGAGGGAACACTTACCTGCACTAAGTACATTCGGGGGACTCACTAACTCCTTTGGATGTCGGGAGAGTGTGTTCCTGATGCCATCCAGGACAGCAAGTTAGATAAAGGAAACTCCACCTCCAACAATGTACGGAGGGACACCAGAGGTGCATCTCAGGGTTACAGCTTTCCCAGGTCACCTCAGGATAAATTAGTCATCTTTCTGCATGCAGTGCAGACATCCTATAGCTAGAACTAGGCTTCAGGTAAGAAATGAGCTAACTCCCAAGCATCCAGTGACTGAAACAGCAAATGATTCCTCTTTCTTGCTGCAGAATGAAATTTAGCCTATTGCCACAGAGCCTGCAGAAGCTGGTAGCTGTGAAGTGTTTCCTAACCAATGGCATTAAATAAATAATTCAAAAGCTAAAAGCTCACTCATTCTGTAATAGTATTGACATGAGACTAAAGTGACGGGGTATTTCAGGAACACAAAATATCAGAAATGGAGACCATAAATAATCAAACCAATTTTAAATCTCAGGGTAATACTCCACAAAAGTCACAGGGAACATACATGCCCTTCCAAACTTCCTGTTAAGCGTATGTCTATCCTACAAGCACTATAGCACAACTGTGGCGTTGCAGCTATGTCGCTCCAGTGTGGACACTTGCTAAAGAGACGCAAGGGGTTTTTGTCTCTGTAGTAAATCCACCCCCTCATTCCTTCAACCTAGCAGTGTGCTTATACCTGTGCTTAGGTCAGCTTAACTATGTCTCTCAATCTGAGTGACACTGCTAGGGCAACCTAAGTTTTAGGTGTAGACTGGGCCTCTAACATACCAACAAACAGAACAGAACTGTAATAATTTTCACCCCTGACCAGGAGGACTACCAGGGATTTCTGATTTTGGCACTAAAAAATCCTGTTTGCTTCACTTAGGCACACAATTCCATTGAAACCAATGGGAGATCAATGGGCATAACATTTCACTTTGTAAAATTAATCATGGGTGTTGAATGACAAACTTAGTTTGCTCCTTTATTCTGAATAGTGCAACTTGATGTATTTTTTGCAATACTTCACAGTACACCTGTAAATGGATTGTAACATTTTGTTAAAGGTTTTCAACTGAACCTTCCAAGGGAACAGGTGTTTATGTAACACTGGACTGCACTTGAGAACTGTCTCTGCTACTGAAAGCTTACTGAACAGTGAAGTAAAATGGTCTTTTCTTAATAATTATTGGATTTATAGATCAGCACCCATTAAGATCAGTGAGGCTCTTCTCTACTAAAAACTATTAATATTCTGTTAATTCAAGATGGTCTACAGATTGGTATATTTAAAGTGAGGCTTGGAGGAATTTTATTGTAGACTCTGTTGACAGTAGTTTTGGAAAAGAGAGATAAAACTCCATTGTTAATGATTACAGGGGAGCAGGCATGAGAACATAACCATATGGCAACTACCAGCAGCAATAAAATGCAAGTTAGCAGATAACAAGCAGAACCAAAGTGCATTATTACATGGAGCTTTTTAACTCAACCTATATTTTTCAATCCAAAAGAGAGGCACACATTAAAATATGAATTCTCTGAATTATCCAAATCATTGAGAAATTAAACAGAATTCTCGAAAACAAAGGGTACCACTAATGACTAGAAGTTTCAAAAAACTTCCCCATTTCTTGGCTGTGTTGGAAGCATGCCCTATTAATTCTGTACTGATTAGCTTTCAGTCTTTCCTGGGTATTTAGCTTCTTCTTCTAGTCCAGGGGTTCTCAAACTTGTTTTGCCAGGACCCCCTCTGGAAATATTTCAGGCTGTGACAAGCCCCCCCCCCCAAAGTGATGACTCCCCCCTCCCCATGCCACCCTTATCAGCATACACAGGGGCGGACAGCTTGCAAACCCCCCCATAATAACCTCACGACCCCCAGTTTGAGAACCCCCGTTCTAGTCAAACCTGTAGTTTCATCTAAGAATTCATTCCATGTTTCGTGCCTCCACTACACACTTTACGCCTCATTCATGATCCCCCATCAGTGGAGTGAAACCTGTGTGACGGTGACACCTTTACCTCATCCCAACATATACTGAGAAGCACTTAGCTGCTCCTAATGCCCAGTCGTTGCAGCAGACACCTACGGTTTCAGAATCCCTACTGCTTGCGCTTTCAGAGAACAGAACGGATACCCTGGACAAGCCACAGCAAGGCCGTCGGTTTCTGTGTCCACACTGCCTCAGACTAGCCCAGACCTTTTTTTTTTTTTCCCTTTGAGAGACACCAGTTTAAGCTTCACACTTGTCTCCGTGTTTTTAAACCACTCCTGTCACCGGCAACTCCTCTAGAGATGTAAGAAGAGGGGGGAAAAACACTCCCTCCCTCCCACCCACCCGCGTATTACTCCGTGCATGTGAGCGCACCGGGAACACCGCCAGTGTCACCTCCCCCGTGTGTGCTCCTCGCCTACAGCAGCGGGGACGGGGGGAAGCGGTTTTAAAGCACGGGAAAGGGACGGCAAAGCCGCTCGCGGGCAGCGGTGCAGCCACACTCCGGCGCCAGCCTCCCCCGAGACACAGGGTCTGGCGCCAGACCCACGTCAGCGGTGTGTGGACATGACCTGCCTGCACCGGACTGGGCGGCAAAGGGCCGGGCCGTGAGCAGCCCGACAGCTGCACGGGGGGGGGAACGACAGCTGTACACAGCCGCGGGCCAGGCCGCAGCGCACGCCGCTCGCAGGGCCCGTCTTGTCACACCCACGGACCCACGGACACGACCCACCGCCCGCCCCCCAGGGAGCGCTCCCGGGGCGCCGGCCGCTCACCGCCCGGCGTGGTGCCGAACACCGTGCCCCCCGGCGTGGTGCTGTAGTCGCCGGGCGGCAGCGGCGCCCCGTCGGGCAGGCTGAGCCGCTTGGCGGGGATGGCCCGGCTCGCCGTGGGGCCCTGGCGGCAGCGGCCGGACATGGCGAGCGACTGGGGCGGCCTCGGCCTGGCGCCTGCCTGCCCGTCCGCCCGCCCAGCCGGAAGCAAGCGGCCCGCGGACCACGCCCCTTCCGCCCCGCGCACGGCACGACGGGAAGGGGGCTCGCTCCACCAGGCCCCTCTCTATGCACTGGCCCCGCCCACTGCCCCGCCCCTCCTCCATCAGGCCCCTCCCACTGCACTGACCCCCGCCCCTTCTCCATCAGGCCCCTCCCGCTTCACTGACCCCGCCCCTTCTCCATCAGGCCCCGCCCCCTTCTCCATCAGGCCCCTCCCCATGCACTGGCCCCCTCCTCATGCCCTGACCTCTCCCCGGCCCTCCCACTTTACCCAGCATCCCCCTCCCCGCACCCAGTTCCCCCTTCACTCACCCCACTGCTCCCACAACCCCTGGCCCTGTGCGAGAGGGCTGGACCGCAGCAGCCCTTTCCCACCCTGTGCACACGCAGGCCCCGCCTCCAGGAGCCTCCTCACCCCGCGGGACAAAGCGGACACACGGGGGGAAGGAAAGAAGTACCTTTACACAATAGCCTCGGAGAGCAACTGACAGCAGCTCAGTCATTCCCATGGCCAGTGGCTGGCTTGGTGGCAGGGGGGTTAATAAAGTATTTCTAAGGGCCGGGGTTCTCCTCCGGTCCCCTATCCTGCTCTCCTGCAACAAAGGACATGTGTTTTGGGGCAACCGTCCCATCTAGCCCTAAGGAAAGGGAGGCAGTTGTGCCCCTCACCCCGTATTCAGCCTCTTGCTACCCAGATTCTCCCAGCCTCTTTGTGCAGCTAGACTCTTCAGGTCCTACTCCGCACCCGAGAAGGCAGCCAGTGCCAGGGTGGCCCTGCTGGGTGGTCTTCAGCGGCACTTGTGAAACTTGTGCAGTGACACATTTCACAGCCTGCTCTTCCTCCGGGCGCCTGGCTAGTAATGAGGGTCACCACCGAGCGACCCAGCCTTCATGCTGAATGCTCACCTGTAGAGGTGACAGGGGAGAGAGAGGCTGAAACAAAGCATCACAAATGGCCCTTTCTGGAGTCCCTGGTTCAATATCAGGATCATATGGAGCCAAGCAAATGCCCCAACAAACAGAAGACAGCCCCAGGGTGGCACACAAGAGATCTAATCTCTCTGTCTGCCTAGACATTTTACACAGCACTCACCCCCTCGGTGTATGACTGCTCAGCTTCCAAGTCTAAACATCTTTGATTCTAGAGATGGGCTTGTATCGAGTAAGAGCAGAGAGGTTATTTTACCTCTGTATTTGGCACGGGTGCAATGGCTGCTGGAATACTGTGTCTAGTTCTGGTACCCCCAGTTCAACAAGGATGTTGATAAACTGAAGAGGGGTCAGAGAATAGCCATGAGAACGATTAAAGGATTAGAAAGCATGCCTTATAGTTACAGACTCAAGGAGCTCCATCTATTTGCTTTTAACAAAGAGAAGGTTAAGGGATAACTTTACTATGGTCTATAAGTACCTACATGAGGAACAAAGATTTCAGAGAAGATATAATACGATCCAATGGCTGGAAGTTGAAGCTAGACACATGCAGACTGGAAATAAGGCATACATTTTTAATAGTGAGAGTAATTAATCATTGGAACAATCTGCCAAGGGTTGTGGTGGATTCTTCATCACTGACAATATTTAAATCAAGACTGGATGGTTTTCTAAGTGACATGCTCTAGGAGTTAATTTGGGGAGGATCTCGGGCCTGTGCTATACAGGAGCTCAATCACGATGGTCCCTTCTAGCCTTAGCATCCAGGAATCAAAAGCAGGGATCCAGACACTCCTGAACATTCCCTTTAGATTGGACCTGGATCAGAATCACATTACGTCCCACGAGTTAGATGCCCGACAGGCCTGTTATTGATCTGATGGTTGCTTGTTTTAAAATAAATGCTGACTGTGGCTTAAAGCTTTCTTGGAGCCACCCCTGTGACTAAGATGAGCAGCGTTTGTCCTTTGGAGCAAAGTCACCCATCGTTGTGGCAAGTTATTTGGCAACACGCAGTCTGCAAGACCACCCTGTCTCTTCAATTCCAGTGCAGTCCATTCTCACCAAGCAGTGTCACCATCTGCATGCCCCTGCTGGGCTGCTGGCACGTTAGCAGGCTGATTAAAGGTTGGCCACATGTTTGCATTCATGCAAATGAGGTAATTTGTTAAATCTATGAGACACAGCTGGCCTGGCACCCCATTATGACTCTTCCTGCTGGCTTTGTGGAAGACAGCTGTAGGGGTACAAATGCCATTAAGAAATATGGAGATGAAGATGCCCAAAATGATGGGCTGACCTATGACAGGGGCGCGATGTCAGCTACTGTCTGTCACCATTGGAAATGGCTTTGCATTTATGGCCTGACTGAGATTGTTTGAAAGGAATGGACAGAAATAGCAGTAGAGCCATCCAAAAGCTATAAAATGCATTTGCCAAAAATAAAATAAAATAATAATAATAATAGGCAAACTGAACTACAGAAGAAATCTGGAAAGAAACGAATGAAAGTTCTTTCTTTCTTTGGCTTTGTCTACCCTACAAAGTTGTGCAGCTTTATTTAGAGCAGTAGAGTTAAAGCGATACAAGCCCCTCCTGTACACAGAGTTGTGTTGGTATAAAGGTGTTTTTTACTTGCATAGGTAATTCTGTACACAGGAAGGGGAATAATTATACCAGTATAAGCCACCTTTGTATCTGTATCACTTGGGGCTTTCTGTGGTATAACTGATTTGGTTAAAAGCACTCCCTAATGGACATAATTGTATCAGTGGAACTTTCAAGTGTAGCTCAGGTCTAAAAGGGAACAGAGTTAGGGGTCTGATTTTAAATCAGGGCCCGAGACTCATTCTTGCCTACATGGAGATGACCTGAGAAGTGTCTCCACAACGTAGCACGTTTGTGTGTTTTGGCCATGATACACAACATGCAAGAATGTGGGCCAATCTAACACTGGCTGGGCGGCAGTGTTTATCTAAGGCAGGTGTGGTTTTTAAACAAAAACCTTTTAAAAAGGAAAAAAAAAAAAAAAGGTTTAAAAGAAATAATCTGAACCTGCAGCATCTTCCGCGCCACAGCCAGGTAGAACACAAACCCATTATGGCGCAGCACTAAAATTAATGGTCTACAGTGTAGCCCTATTACTGGTTGGACTTCTTGCTCTCACAAATGATGGAAGGGCAAGATCACCCTTGCACGCTCTTCTCAGCTTGGTTGTTTTCTGTGCCCGTGGTTGTCACAGACCCAGTGTCCCTATAAGCACGAGGAAGGAGGGTAGTTGTACCCAGAGGTATCGGTGTACCCTCTTGTACAGTGGTACTGGTAGACTCATTATTGCAAAGCAACAGGAGATTGCAAGAACATTTTTATTTATAATGCACCCACAGTGTGCCAGCTGCTTTATAAACAAGCAAGGCAAGGCCCTGTGCCAAAGAGCTTACGGTGTAAGGGCCCACTCCTGCAAACCCTTGCTCATTTTGGGCAGATTCTCTGCTGCCCTGCAGCTTGTTGAATCATCTAAAGCAATGGAATGTGGGTGTAAATGCTCCCGAATGAGACCGGCAGCATTTTGTCCCACTCTGAACTGGTGGCCCTGGCTGCAGTGGTGCAGCAGGCCCTTTGGGTGACATTCACCCTAAGGCAGAGGGCCAGCGTGAAGTCCAGGCACCATGTCAGCCCTACTTGGAGAACTGGCGGGGTGGGGAGGGTGTTAAGAGTTCCATGGGCCTCACATGGAGAGTGATTATTTTGTTGATTGCAATGGGGCTCCCATGCATCTGCAATGTGAACATTGGCTCAGCAAGGAACAGTTCCCTTTGTGTAATGCAAGAGTGCCCCCCACTGACCACCCAGCTGAATGGCCTCTGCATACTCACCTTCTGCATCACAGCAAGGGAAACGTCAAAGATGAAATTCATCAACCTCTTCCTCTGCAGAGGCAAATACCTCATCCTACCTCAGTGCCTATGAAATGCCATGACAGACCATGCAGCTTCAGAAAGTCCCACTCCTCCCCTTCACACCTGAGTAGCAGGGACTGGTGATCAACCTGCAAGCACCAGGGCTGCTCCAATGGGTAAACTGGGGGAGGGTGGCAGTGAGTACACTGCATTTTTTTCTAGAGAAAGAAGAGGCTTTTCTTTTTCCACCGCCCTCCCACACTTCAGCCGAGAGTCGTTCTGTGCTCAAACTGCTCTGCTCTGCATAACGGACAAGAGATGGTGCTGGAGAGTCGGCAGAAGCCTGTTCTAATCCAGTCTCTCCCTCCAGCAGAGCCCCAGCTGGCATAAACCAGCACAGCTACTCAGAAGTCAATGGAACTACGCTCATTTGCGCCAGCGGGGAATCTGGCTCAGCAGGGATGGCAAAGTATGCAGGAGGCTCTGGAAATGAACTTGCCTGAAGGTGGCGTGTTTGATGATGGTTTGTTTTTACAGCCGAACAGGCAGGCCCCCTGTGAGATCCAAGGCTTGCTGTGCTATTCACAGAGTAAGAAACTCACCAGACGGACATATGGAGGAAGGAAGCATCATTATCCCCATATTACAGATGGGAAACCAAGGCACAGAGAGTTCAAGTGACTTGCCCGAGGTCACAAAAAGTCTGTGTGTCAGTCAAGGACTTACCACAGGTCTTCTGAGTCCCAGGCTCTTGTCTTCATCACAAGCCTATCCTTCTCCTCTTGGGCAGTGCATCACACAGGTTGCTAGGTATGTTTCAGAGATGGCAGCTCAAAGACACCTGCCTTGCACTTGGCATGGAAGGTAGGGAGAGTTGGGATGGTCCTTAGTTCCTGGGGGATTTTGTTCCACAGTCTAGGGCCAGCCCCATAGAAAGTTCTGTCTCCTGCACAGATGAGCCATACCCTTATTGTTGAGATGTCCATTGGGACAACTCCAGAGCAGTGGGGTGGTCGACAACAATCCTCATCCCAGAGCTGCAGGCTCTTTCAGATACCCTGGGCTCAGGTCACGGAGAGCTTTGGAGATCGTGACAGACTTTGGACTTGACTCCATGGTCTATGGAAAGCCAGTGCAGGGAGCGGAGGACAAGTGTGATGTGCTTGTGGTAGCCAGTGCTGTTGAGGAGATGCACAGCTGCTGGAACTGGAGCCCACGGGGGGTGGCTCGAAGCGGTTTCCATCATATCCAGGGTTTTCAGTTTGGTTCAATGGCTCTCAGCGCCCCCACTGTACAAACTGTTCCAGCCCCTCGAGGAGATTTGCTGCAGTGCTCTGTCCCAGTCTGTGCCCACATATGCAGGTGCTCTGCTCGGTCTTTGCCGGGGAATTCGGTCAGGTGTTCAGTCGGCACAGGAAGGAACCTTCACTTGGCCCAGCAGGGGGGATCGCTATTTGCAGCATGTGGTAGGTGAAATCCAGGTCCTTGGGTGCTGGCACAGATGATATTCTGGTACATGAACGTCTCAGCCCTGCACATGCCCCCCCTTGCGGCTCTGTGGCCTGGAGGAATTTGGGAGTGCACAGTGAGTGCTTAAGAGGAATACAGGCCAATAGAGAGTGTGGGTGGCTTGTGTTCCAGGTGGGAATTTGCAGCGCGTCTCTTTGCTGATACTGGTACCTGCTGGGCTCATTGATTCAGTACCCAGAAGTTCAAATTCCATTGAATTCGAGGGCCCTGGGTCGCCATGGCCTGGTACGTTGCGCTGTCTCTGGCAGCAGTCCAGTGTGGATGTAAAATGCTACGAAATCAGACTTCGCCACTCACACTGGAGGCAGCCGTTTACTCTCCCATTGCGCAGATGCAAAGGATGACATAAGGGGGATGAATCAGGCCCGAAGGCTGAAAAAGCAAAGCAACAGGCTAGAACTCCCCTCCGTCCCCCATCTCCTCACCAAACTAAACAGATTCAGGGATGGAAAAGGGCAAGTCCAGTGGGTCAGAAAGCAACTTTCCCAGGGGCAGGTTATCCCATCACTGCTACTGCAGGGGTCTATCACCTTCCTCCCAGGCATCTGGTGCTGCCCACTGAGAGAGACAGGGTACTGACTAGCCAGACTGCTTTGATCCCATCTGGCAATTCCTCTCTTCTTGTAATTTTGATACGGATTTGATCCTTTAGATGAAACGGGTTTTAAAAAAAAACCCTTGGAATGTCTTTTAGGTTTCTGTGCTTTGAAACATAACAGTGACTTTCATTCCTATTGCCAATTCAGTGCTAAGAGTCTTTACATAAAACAAGCCTATTCCGTGGTGGAGTCTGTGCACTGCATCTGAAGCAGGGAAATTCCACCTGGGGCATTGAGAAGCCATCTACGGCTTACTGCAGCGTTCTGTTTGCATTAGATCAAACGCAGCAAATTCCTGATTGCATCAAACCTGTCGTGCGGTATGTAAACTACTCCTGTGCTTCCATGTGGCAGAAAAATCATAAGCCAATAAGAACCAGTTCTCTTGAAAGAGAGAATGCCGCAGAAGATAAAGCATACGGTACAGAGCATCTCTCTGCCCTGAACTGTAAGGGTCGAGTCATGGCTAAGTAGAGAACAAATCCCACAGCAATCACCTCTTCTAGCAGTTTTAGGTACCATTCTTAACCAGATACGGGTCTAACCCTTTTTCTTAATCTTCTTAAGCTATTTAGTAATATCCTGTGTCAGTGAATTGCACAGGTTAACTATGTACCATGCATAAAGAAGCTTTTCCTTTTAGTGCTCTAAATTGGTTAGCTTTTAATTTCATCTAATGCCCTCTGGGGCTTGCATCAAGAATCACACTTTGCCCTTGTCTAGCACTTTTTGTCTGGGGATATCAAGGTGTTTTGCAATTTACGGTAGAATTAATACTTGACAATCCACTCCTCCTGCAAAGTAGGTGAGCATCATCCTCTTTTTACACATGGGGAGAACTGAAGCCCAGAGAAGTGAAGTGCCTTGCTCATGATGACACAGAGATTTGCTCAGGGAGACCAGGAAAAGAATCCAGGAGTCTGAGTTCGCTTCCACCACTGCACCACCCCATGGGGTGAAGTGAACGGAAGCAGCTGACTGGCTTTCTCTGTCCCATTCGTTAACTCAGATGTTTTTATTCCCTTTTATTCTTTTCATTTCCAGACTAAACGTTCTTCATTTTGGCTTCCTTTCCCACAAACATTCCTCTCCTCCATCCGGTTGGCTGCCTATTCCTGGATTTTCTTTTACACAAATACTGTAGACTGATCAAGCATCCAAAAATACTCATTGACAGTAGGCTATAATCACAAGACATTATCTATGAGGGTGGCTTAATCAGCCATCTATTTCCACACAAGAGAAAGCCAGGCCAAGCTCTAACAAATCACCATTTACTTAGCTTTCTGCTTCTAATTAGATCACATTTGTCATTAGGAAATGATGCCAGTTCATACAAATCGACTCTGTTATCAGAGCCACCCAATCCCAATTTTATAAAAGGTTCCATGCCCCCGACAGTCAAACAAGCATATTTCCTTGGGAGCATTAACACGCCACTGATTCCATATATTGGGATTAGCGAGTACAAGGAACAAGAAAACACGGGCGCAAATGACAATTAGCCAGTAATTAACAGATATATATTTAGCCTGACTCTGTCACTCTGGCAACTAAGCCTACAAAATCGTAAATTGTGAAATGAAAGCCTTGCCAGCTAACCGTCTCCGACAGTCCCACATAACCCAGATAGACGATCAAAATGCATATGCAGCCAGGCAAACTTTATATATGGGTTAAAGCTGCAATGTATTTTGCCCACATAAAGCCCAAGGAATCAGCTTTCAGTGGGGTGAAATTTGGTGGGATCCTAGTGAAGCAAAAACCAGATATAATATCATGAGATATATAATCACTGTCCATTTTAATCAGGCGGCATTTATTAAAAACAACCACAAAGTACAGACCCAGGTAAGCAGGCTTCTCCCACCCCTGCCAAAACAAGGCACTTCTCCAAACTCCGACTGTTTTCGCACAAAATGATCCTAACTCCCTGTCTGTAACGTAATGCAAAAGCCCTGAATTGCGAGCAGTTTTGGATTTTACCATGAAGAGTTTGCACCTCTCGAGTACATACCCACAGAGCCTGGGGCAAGCGGAGACTGGCCAGAAGCAGAACTATGTTATAATCAAGGATGTAGCAGCAGATCTGGTTCCTTACTCAGGCAGACCAGACTCTGACAGTATGTTAGCTGCGGTAGGGGGAGAACTTATGGACGTTCATTCTCATCATTCCTTGAAGGTGCTCTTAGAATGACTGAGTGGATGGGTTTCGTTTAACTGGAGGTCTTTAAGATCAGTTTGGCTTTGTGGCTGATTGCTTAAGTTTCCATAAAAGGCTGAATGGTCAACCACAGAAATGCTATACGACTGGTGCAATGTGCCGTGCACCGGAACGCTTCCTGCCTCGTTCTGGCTTTGCATGGCATTCATTTATTTCCTCTGACCTCCTTTCCCCGAGGATATAAAGTAACCAGGGTAACCATACCTTTCACTTAACAAGAAACTCGCTGGGATGCTTGATTACTAGGAAAATAAGCCCCTTGAAATGACAGGTTGAAAAGGCTGGAGGTATTGCAGCAATTTAGGTGAGGGAAGTTGTCAGGCCTGATGAAGGGAATGATAAACGCTAAATGATACTGTTGCAGAGGCACTCATAATTAAGGTGAGAGATGTAGTCAGCAAGGAAATTATAGATCAGCGCTCTGCATCCCTGAGAAATAGCTAGGAGGAGGAGGAGAGAGGAGGAGAAAAGTTCATCAGGAGGGATTTTGCCATGCCTGGAAACAGAACTGCCCATTGGAACAGACTCTCATCATCCGTGTGCTACGTAGAACAATCAGGAGCACAGAACTGGAATCAACAACAGATGGTTGGAAGGAAATGGTATTTGTCTTCAGGCTTAGTGGGTATTGCTGCTCCAGGAAGGTCTGTCGGCTGTGGGGGTCCTACATCTGACCTGGCAGAGACAGGCACACAGGGAAACGAATCCAGCCCCAAGACTGGATTTCTTCTTCTTTGGACTCTCCGTGGGAACGTTTTGCAAGCTGCTGTCACTTGAACTCGGCAGCGCTCCTGTGAGGGCAGTGCCGTAGCATGGAGCACGTTCCCACAGGCCTTTCACATTTTTAATGATGCACAGTCCGCGCTGATGTGATTCGAAAGGTTTTGTTCCCTAGCTCAGCCTGGCAGAACTTCTCTCGCCCACCTGCCTGGGTGAGGCTCAGCAGTTTGACACGGAGCGTATGGGTTGCATTTCTGTTCTTGTCATGGTCGGGGGCAGAGGGAGTGAAGAGGTTTGGTACTTAGGCTCAGACACTTGCATGACAGTTGCAGAGTTACAAAACTACCTCATCATATAGAACCAGGGGCCAATATTATCATCGGACAGCTGTGCCTAGAAGCCCCAACTGATATCAGGGCTCCGTTGTGCTGGGTGCTGCACCGACTCACACTGGGAAACAGGCCCCATCACAAAGAGCTTACGCTCTAAATAGAGCAGGCACAGAGGGAAAGAAGGAAAGTGACTTGCCCAAGGTCACGCTGCAGGTCAGTCGGCTGAATCAGACCCTAAGTCTCCCCAGCCCCAGTCCAGCAGCCTACCCACTGGACCCCACCAGCCTCTCATAAGTGCTTGAGGGACATGGGCACTTTATGACTGAAACAGTCTCACGAGGACTCTGCCGTCTTTCACTTGCATATTTCAAAGCCCATGCCGTAAGGGGCACGAGACAGAGTGAGCAGGACACACCACGGTCACCAGCTCCGCTGCTCTGCTGCCAGGATGGAGCCGCAGCCTTCATTCTGGTTTCCCTGTGATCTTCCTGGATTTATCTGGCAGAGCTGTTTGCTGTCTGAACTTCAACCAGGGCTCAGGAGGGAGATAACTTACAGGGCGACGACCGTAGCTTCAGGGAATTGAAGCTGGTGAGCCACATGCATGTGCGCGCGTGCAACCGCTCAGCCACTTTGCACGTGCATGCTCCAGTTGGCCATTTACACTTGCAATGGGTATGTGGCTCCGCTTGCGTGTGCAAAGGCCGAACGGGCGACAGTTCTGCTGCTTCTCACCTGCTGTGATGTACCTGGCGTCCTGCAGCTGATCTGGAAAAGCCGCAGTAGGGACGGTTCCGCCTTCCCTTCTCTGAGCTGTCATTAACTTCGGGTATGTCTGCACTGCAGCTGGGAGGGTGCCTCCCCACGTGGGCAGACAGACACGCTGCTCGAGCTGGGGCCGCCCGCGTATGTACACGGGGGGCTTTTACTTGGGTGGCTAGCCCCAGCTGCTGCCCGTGCTCCAGTGGCCCAGCCACCACACTGCCAGTTTTAGCATGCCGGAGCTAGTGCATGCAGCTCTACCTGTGCGGTAGCAGGGTCCCAGCTGCAGCGTAGACATCCCTAAAAGGGTTCGTGCGGAGGTCATAAAGCTCCAGACCGTAAGGGGCCTCCCATCCCTGTGTACCTCTTCCTCCGCTTCTGATCCCAGCCGGGCACCTCCCCTATGCTCTGAGCTAGATGGGGCAACACCCCACACGTGCTTCATGGACTGCATCTCCCCTATGCTCTGACATACCAGCCCCGCAGCTCTCTGCTAAAGAAATGCCCCTGGACCACACAAAGCAGCACAGACAGAGCACATAGACAGGGGAGAGGTGCCTCTGCAATGGTGCGCAGCTCCTTTCCTTGGGAGCAGTGCCAGCCCACCAATACAGGACCCCCTGAACAATTTAAAGGGATGTGTGTGTATATTTGGAGAGGCTATACAAGTGAGGATCAGTGTTTAGTCCCTTTAAGTATAGCACAGATGGTCCTATTCAAATTCAAACCTGAAGAAACCCTCTAAGAGCTGGCAATCAGAAGGCCAGATGGTCGACCTTCCCTCTTTGTGCAAGAAAGAGCGCGAGAGTCCATCATTTCCCCATGTTTGCTGCCTCCTCCCCAGACACCCCGTCTCCCACCAGCTCTCACGACACTCCAGATGATTTGGCTGCTGGGATTGTGCGGGTGGTTAATTCACTCCGACTGATCACCGGGGTCGGTGCTGTTCAACACGTAGCAGCCTTTCCCTGAAAACTGGGGTATGAGCTCATGGCTACCCCCGGGACAGCGTGCCTGCCCCGTGGCAATAGGCAACGCTGTGCTTGATGGAAGGGAGGTTGCAGAGTCTGTGGTGCTGGCTCAGGGAGGAGATGTTAAAATAAATCCTTTATTCCCACTTTATCCTGCCAGAGTGGCGGACAGGGGCTTTGGGGCGACGCTGAGCCAGGCCAAAGGTCTCCCCTGGCTGTGCAGGTGGAAGTTTAGGAGTCCTGTACTTTGGAAATGGGGGGCTGGGACCTGCTCTTTCACTCTGCAGGATGTAACTGCCACAGATTTTTTGGTGTAGTGGTCGGAGCACAAGCCTGGAAGTCAGAACACCCGAGTCCTAATCTCAGCTCGGCCACTGGCTCCTCTTATATAATTTTGAGCAAGTCAGGTCTCCTCTCTGCCTCAGGTTCCCCCTCTAGAACATGGAGATAATTCTATTGACCTACCTCATAGGTGAGCTGTCCGGATTCATTACTTGGCATTTTATCCTCCACTGAGGCCCGCTGGACTCTGAAGATGTCCCACTGTCCAGTTCAAAGAGCAGGTGCAGCTCGGCATATGTGGAGTACGTGTGTCCCGTGGTGCAGCTGGGCATCCGTTCTGCTTCGGCAACATCCGAAGTGCCTTGCTGCCTTTGTTTATCTAAAATGCAAAATACCACACTCAACCCTGGCACCAGTTTTTAGTTATAGCCATTAACAGGAGAAGTGTGTGTAGACCCCCGAGTTCATTAACATTTCCAATGCATTCTTAATAGCATCCGATTAGTCTGGCTGCCCTGAAACTGGGAGATAAAATGGTACTGAGACTATCCATTGGATTTGCTGCGTCCTAAATCCCACTCCCCCCACTGCACTGTGCATGCTTAAATGAACACAGGTGCCAGAGGAAAATACCAACATGGTAAGAGACGAGTGAAGTGCTTTAGGGCGCCTACAATAAAACTGAGATCTTATGTGACTTTCTCTTTTGATGTCTGTGCACAAGACCTCAGGAGAAATTGCTTTTCACGATGTTTACCGGGTTTTGCAAAATGCAACACACCAGTGGAAAAAGTGCACCCTGCAATACAGATATGTACTAATGATACAGATAGCAATCCTACCTTGCAGAATACTGGGCCTTCCATTGGAGGATCTCAAAGCACTTTACAAACCCTGGCCCTGACCCTGCAGTCAGATTCATTAGTGCTCTGCACAAGGACAAGGGCCTGGTTGCAGGATGAGGGCCACTGATGGTAAGTTCTTTGGGACAGGCACTGTATGTCCTTAGCAGGAATTCAGGAGCACAAGCAATAAGTAGAACAAATAATGAATTAATTTAGATTCCATCCTGACACCCCTGGGAAGTAGGCCAAAATTTTCCCCGTTTTACAGATAAGGCAATCGAGGCACAGAGAAGTAAAATGACTTGTCCAAGGCCACGCAATGAGTCAGCCATTAGAACAGTACCCAGTTCTCCTGATTCGCAGTCCCGTACGTTAGTCACAATGTCCTCTTCTCCCCACTTTTCCACATGGGAAAACCTGAACTCTATGGAACTGGCAACCTTTTCACATGCAGTTGAGGTACTCAGACCAAAACCCAATGTCATGCAACCTCTTAAACAAGCAGAAATTTAGCAAGGCATCATAAAATCCACAGTCTCATTCCCAAAATCCAGGGCTTCCATCTGAGAGATTTTCTACTAAATACATATATATAGATTGCTCACAAAGATTTGTTCATGTAATTCTTTGCCCAAATCCTGACATGAAAAAAAAAATATGGAAAAGCTCTTTTAACGATCACTAAGGGGTCCTTAAAGAAAAGGAAAAAGATGTCAGTCTGAGACCAAGCGAGTGAATTCGGCCTTACGTGTCCCAGGGGAGCAAAATCTGAAGCAACTACCTTCCAGACTGGAAATAACTTCTTATTTTCCAAGTGGAAATTCCTTGTGTAATCCATCTCTATATGCTGGAAATGTCACCCAAACACTTATTTTATTCCTGTCAGACAGCAGACATGGGGAAGATGCATCAGCTGAAGAGAATTAGTGTGATGAGAGAAGATTGGAAATTATGCAAATTCCAAGCCAACCCCTTACACTCTGCAATCAGGGAGCTGTTTTAATTGGTTTGGTGAGATTTTTCAGGCTTGATATGTTTAAGAAAATATTGAATGCACCCTCTCACTGGTCCATGGAGGTGGATTCTGGAACAGTATCAATGAGGATCCATCTTGATCCATGATGCAGAGACTGAGCAATGGAAGTGGAAACAGAGATGCACAATCTGTTGGCAGACTTGGGGGACCCAATTTAAAGCCACTGGGCAAAATCTCCCCAGGGTGCTGTAGCTTTTCTAATGGTCAGAACCCATTCTTAGCATCCATCCCTGTGAGCATCTGCACGTTTGTCTGGCTCTTTTTTATCTCCCTCTCTCTTCCCCCCTTGACTTTCTCGAACACTGAGCTCAGGGAAGCTGGAAGGTCAAAACTTATAACTTCATTTCCCAGGTTGACACTGAAGAACACCCCAAACTCTGTCTCCCACTGGAGGTGATCCAGAAAAGCTCTTTTGCCTGTGCTTCAGGCGATTACAGGGCTCTTCTTTGGAAAGTATAGCTAGAAATCAAGGCCATGAATCTACTGAGAAGAATCACTGCTGGCAAGTGTGATGGAAGGAAGGAGTTTTTAAGTCTTTGTTAGGCTGGTATTGTGTCTTACTGACACAAGGAAAATGGTCCTCAGATACAAATGCCCCATCTGAAAGTAACCATTAACTGCCTTGGTTGTTGTTTATGGTACCACTTGAGCGTGCCCAGATGAGGAGGGCTTGTGCTTTCGGGTAAAGCAAAGGGTAATCCTCCGGCAGCAATTTCTTAGCTGAGATAGTATTAGCCAGCTGGAATCACTGCTCTGTGAGTGTGTATATCTGCAGCTATCAGAAATACAGTTAGGGATTCTGCTCTCTTGAAAAGTCCCTGAGTCACATATTAATTATTCTTTATTAACATTAATTACTCTGTTTCATGCAATAGTGCTATCCTGCTGTTGTCCATTTAGTGCAAAGTGTGAACTCTTGCGTTACCTGAACCAAAGGGTTGAGCAAGGGAGACAGAAGTAGTAAAGTCACTGTGAGCTCGGCTGTTGCGCTGGGAATTTTCCACCCTGCCTTATTTATTTTCTCACTACGCACAAGAGCATTTTCTGCTTTTAACATAATGCAACAAGCACAACACTTAAAAGGAAATTAGAGTATCAAATGGAGCCACCTTTTCCATCCTTCACAGCTTTGCCCTATGAGGACAGCTTGCACTTCCAACTCGTTTAAGTGGTGTATTTGTCTCATTGCTCAAAGCAATGAAATTTAACTCAGCCCTTTCAGTGCCTTCAGGTAAGTGCTTGTCCCCAGTTGTGCGATCGTGGAATGTCTCATTGTGTGTGGTTCATGGCGAGGCTGGCTCCATTATACTCTGCACTGAAACACAGCTCAGTAACTAATGCTTTTTATTGGAGCAAATCGAGGTGTTAGTCATTTCTCAGCCGCAGGATTCACATGGCCTTAGGAGGAACAGACGAACAGAATGATGTAGCACAATCTCTGAAATACAGTGGGGTTAGAAGTTATTCTCACTAACACGACTAGGTTTTTGCACAGAGCGGGGTGCCTTCGAAGATAATAAAAGAATAGTAATTTCCTGCTTATTGCACCTTTCACCCAAGTACCTCAAAGCACGTTAAAAACTTTAATTCCTGGAACCGCACAGCCACCCTTGGAGACAGGCATGTGTCATTATCCTCGGCTGACAAAGAGGTAAACATGGCAGAGCCAGGAATAAAAAGCAAGCATCTTGACTTCCAGGGCCGTGCTCTAACCACCAGACAACGCAGTCTCTTCTACGCCTAGCTCTGACTCAGGCGCTCAAGAGGTCTAGACTCTGCACTCTCCCAGGGCGGGCAGCTCTCCCTGGGTGTATCTACGCTGCGGCTGAGAAGTGCAATTCCCGGCAGCGGCTGATGCACACATGCTAGTTCTGCACGAGCTAGCACCTAAAAATGGCAGCAGAGGCTGCGTCTTGGGCTAGCCCCCAAGTGTGTACCTAGAGGGTCAGGCGGGATTGGACGCAGACGCTGGGCCACACTGCTATTTTTAGGCACTAGCTCGTCAGTACATCTACCTGAGCTGGGACGCACCCTCCCGGCTTCTGTGTAGACGTATCCTCTCTGCCTATACTCTGCACACTCCCCCAGGGCAGACAGCTCCCTCCCTCTGCCTACATGCATCTCCCGCTCACTCCTTGTCAGCCTGCACATAGTCAGTAGAGGGATTTTTGACTCTTTTAAAGGGGGCCATGGCTTCCTCTGTTGCAGTATCATAGCACAGATGGCACTCTGGGCAGATAATCATCTGCCATTGGTACCCAGATGACCTGATGCTAGGTGCTAGCAGGGCCCTAGGCTGCTGGGATTATATAGTTGGGTTAAATTCTCTTGCAGCTGCAGCATTTTTTGGACCCTATGGGCCTGATTCCCCCTTGCCCTGTGCTTTGTGCTGTTATTTACACCAGAGCAGAGTCTGTGCCAAATGCTATACTCGAGTGCATGCTCATCTTGCATCGGTGGAAGTGATGACGGAAGGTGCAGGGACAGGGAGAATCAGGTCCCAGAAATGTCAGTGAGGACTCTCAAAACAAAGCAGTTACCCCAGACGCAGCATGGAGATAATGGAACCTGGCTGGGGCGAGGGAGCTGTTTGTGAGGTGCTGTGTACTCTGCTGATGGGAGGAGCTATAGATCTAGATAAATACCTAGACATAATAATACAGTAAAACAGGCTGGCATTTCCGCTATTCTATAGTAACACTTTGATAGGAGGGTGTTTAATATTAAGCACAGGTTTGTCAATTGTTTTGAAATCTTGTAGGCGTTCGGCAGCTTTGAAATGTGAAATTATTAATGACTATTTACTGCAATCTTTTTATTATGGAGCTTCAGCACACCCGAGGAGCTGGCTGAAAATTTCAGATTACAGAGAGAAAAACATCAAGAAAAATATCGACTCAAATCCCAATGACTTAGAGAATGGAATGAGCTCTCCCCCACTCGCGTGGGGTGGGGAATGAAAGAACTGCCATTAGTACCTGAGCAACAGCCTGGCCAGCAAAACACAGCCCGAACTTCCTTTGGGAAGCGGGTTACTGCCCTGTTCTGCGAGGGTGGCCCTTCAAAACATTTGCAGTCTTGTTTCCATCACATAGGAGAGAGAAAATGCACTGGGGCGAATATCAAGCACATCCATCAGGTCAGATTCTCCCGTCTTACTGTTATTACTACTTGTTACTTGCATTGTGGTAGCACGGAGGGGACCCAGGCATGGATCAGAGCCCCATCGTGGCAGGCACAGCACAACCCCAGAACAAAGGGGCGTTCTCTGCCCCAAGGAGCCTGCAGTCCGAGTGTAAGACCATGGACATCAGGAGCATACAGCAAACAGATCTGAAAGGGAGCACAAAGTACCAATGAGCTGATACTAGTCAGCATGGTGAGCACCAGCTTTCATAGACACCACCGCGGAGAAGAATTTTGAGGAGCTGGCGGCGTTGCAGGTAGCCTGCCGCCTTGCACCTTGGGCTGGCCTTGCAGGTGAGCGTGGACAGCTGTGCATAGCAGGCACAAACCGGAATGGGAGCGTTTACACCCCTTCTGCACCAGGGCAAAGAACGGCAGCAAGGTGTAGGGCAGCGGAGGGCCGGCCCCTGGTGCTGTTATTAACGTCGGTGCACAGTGAAGGTGGAACATTCCCACGTAAGCCTGAGAGCATTTTACATTTTGCCCCATGTTGCAGAAGCCCATGATGCCCAAGGTGTAAGGCCATGAGGAACCAGGCCCATCCTTAAGGCAAACCTTGCATTGGTGGCGAAGTAGCAACACTTAGGCAGGGCTTTGCCGTGTGAGCCAGAAGAGATTGTGTCTGTTCTTTCCCAGCTAAACCCACAATTAAGACACAGCCGTGACCCC
Organism: Emydura macquarii macquarii; assembly: GCF_026122565.2. Taxonomy (NCBI): domain Eukaryota; kingdom Metazoa; phylum Chordata; order Testudines; family Chelidae; genus Emydura; species Emydura macquarii. The sequence continues at coordinate 63,461 of NW_027131450.1, forward strand.
CCCCCCCCACCACCACCACCACCAAGAGACATGGTCAAATCCCTTTGATTCAGGGCACGTTTGCCCCTCACATACAGAATCAGGTTTTTATAAGGGAGAAATGGCCATTTATATTCTTTTCCTGCTCCCCCAAAGGACATTACATGCTCTGGGACCCAGGCCATGCAGACGGGGGGTGTAGTGACCCCCTCCCAAGAACCTGCACGAGATGCTGGGAACCAGCTGCTCCCAGTGGTGAAGGCCAAAGCCTGATACTGTGGGAGTCAGTGGCAGAGTGTGCGTGGGCTGGGACCAGATCTGGGGTCTGAAGACTTACACTGGACTCATGGGCCTTGAGCAGACTTTTTGCACCAGGCTGAAATTCATCCTTGGTGGTTTAAGGCATACCACGTCCTGCCCACCATCAGCAGCATCGTGAGCCTGCTGGAAAAGATAAGTGAGCCCGGCTCCAGTTAGACAACCGCTCCACTCATACCAATTACGTGCAAATGGCACCTGCCAACAGGACATCTCCCTGCTTCATCTCCCACACCTCCCTGGCACCACACGTCTCCTCTGAATCCGCTTTGCATTCTTCTCACAAACACATCTGAGTGCAAGCCCCCGTCCCCTTTGCACAATGTGACGGTACAGCAAGTAGTAAAGCAAGCGGGGGCAGTGTGGTTTGGTGCAGCCATGCAGACTGAGGGCCACGTGCTGCAGAGTTGGGGGATCCCCCCACCCCATTACATTCTTTATTTGTGCTAGGCCTTTCCCAACCATCAGAGGACACTTCGGTTCTAGGAACAAACCATTTAATGTAAAATCCATTGATATCCATGGGTTAAAGCAGCCATTAGCAGCCAGCGACAGGGGAACTGCGCAGATCAGTACACTTGGGGTTTGGTTTGGAGAAGCCCCGAGGGAGAGGTGAGAAGGAGAGAGAGAGAGAGATATCTTGTGGCACTCTGGAAATATTTGGCAGCAGGGACTGTCTCTCCCGAAGGGTATATACAGCACTTAGCACAACGGGGCCTGATCTGTGCTAAGGACTCTAATTGCTACCATCGTTACAAATTCTAGTAACACCGAATGAGAACAGTCCCTCGCAGAGCAGTAACGACACCTGTCCGGTCACACAGAGCATAGAACCGAGGTAAAGACCAGGCCGAGTACAAGGAGGGAATAGGGAAGGCGTGGAATAAAGATAATGTGGCTACGTAGGAGGCCAGTGCATCCGCCTTTCAGGAAGAGAGCCCCGGGGCATGACGCCGTTAAAGCCGGTGATTCTAGCAATCCAGAGGCATCAGGCCGAGAGTGAATGCTGCCAGTCTCCGAGCATCTGACCTGCCTAAACTGAAGGCTGTTGCGATTTGCATTCTGACTTGGTAACCCCTCCTCGCAGGCAGACAGATCTCAGCTGAAGCTAACAAACTGACAGTGCTGCCACTGGTCTAAGTGAAAAATCCTGGGACACTGGGGTGATTTGCATTTGCGATGCAGTATGCAGACGCGTTCTTTCATTATTTAGGGCTTCCTTTGATGTCTGGCTCTTTCAGCACAAGCTCTGCCGGATGTGAAGGCTGGCAAGCATGCGCTTTCCTTATGAAAGCATCAGTCACTAGCTACCCATGGCTCAGACCCCAGCTTAGACATGGCCTGGAGGGGAGAGGAGCTCACAATAGAATTTCATGCAGAGTCAGGGGCATGTGTAAAAGGGGCAGAATCCAGCCTGCCTGCATGTGTGTGACCAGCCGTTGAGGGGTCCACTCACAGGACTCAGATGGAGGAACTCCTGGAGTTCTAATCCTGACTCCGAATGACCCCTTTGTAGCTCTGGGCAACCCACTTAACCATTTAGTGCCTCACTTTCCCCATCTGTACAATGCCCAATTTACAGGGACACATGAAAATGACGAGGTGAGTTAAGGTTTGTGCCATGCATTATCCTGATGGGGGAATTATACATATATGGCAAGGTTTCCAAAAATGCTTAGCACCCAGCAGCTCCCATTGCTCGCAGAAGCCGAGTGTGTGGGCGTGCACATGTGTGTGTGTGTTCTCAGTGGGGGCTGTGGGATGCTGAGCTCTTTTGAAAGTCTGGCCCCTTGTTTTGATGATCAGCATGTTTTCAGAATGAAGTATACTTCACGGCAAAACTGAACACCCAGAGTCAGCACTGAGACTGTTAGTGATCGATACTGCCAAGACAATCGGTTCGGTAAGATTCAAGAAAGATGTGGACACAGATGAATAAGAATAGCACAGAATCATAGGGCTGGAAGGGACCTCAAGGTCAAGTCCAGCCCCCAGTGCTGAGACAGGACCAAGTAAACCTAGACCATCCCTGACAGGTGTTTGTCCAGCTTTGTTCTTTAACACCTCCAACGATGGGAATTCTTCCTTTGGAAACCCATTCCACAGCTCAACTACCCTTCGAGTCAGAAAGTTTTTCCTAATGTCTAACCTCAGTCTCCCTTGCTGCAGATTAAGCCCATTACTTCTTGTCCTCTCTTCAGCGGGCATGGAGAACAATTGATCCCTGTCCTCTGTAGAACAGCCCTTGAGATATTTGAAGACTGTTACCAGGTCCCCCCTTTGCCTTCTTTTCTGAAAGCTAAACATGCCCAGGTTTTTTAACCTCTCCTCAAAGGTCCGGTTTCTAATCCTTGTGTTGAAGGGGGCCGTTTTCGTTTTCCCCTCCCCGCAGTTATCGATGGGACCTTCCCATCCGCACTGCTGGTGAAATGGCATCTTCTTACGTAAACAGGTCTGATAGTGCCGTGTGCATAGCGTGGTGCCGTGTGCAGCGTGCAAACCGTTTTAGGTACCGTGTGCAAAAGCACGAAATCTCTGTCCTCTGGTTGGACACTCTGGGATTATTTTAAGACTGAGAGTCCCGTTAGCGGGGCTATCTGCCCTAGAGGCAGCAGTGAGCAGCGCGGCCGAGAGAGTAGCTGTGCCATCCTGGTCTATTGGCGCTCTTGGATTCTATGGGTAGCCCGTCCTTACCCTTATCACCAGCCCTACCTAGAGGAGGAAGCTGCTCTGGACTTCTGACATGGACATTTACTCACCTGTTCCTCATCCTGACGGACTCGTTCTCGATCGGTGACCCGCTCCTGAGCCTGTCCGGTTGAGCCAACATCCGTGGTCCCCGCCCCTGGGGTGAAGAAATACCATAACGTTAAAGACATTCCCTTCTCCCTTTCCACGCTGGCTTGTGTTGTGGGAAGGGTCGTTGGTTTAATAAGCCCCTCGCACCTTATCTCCCACACTGATTGTTTCTTCCCTAAGCATCACTGTTTTGGTTTACACAATACTGCCTCACTGATAGATGCGGGTAAGCAGTGTCCGAATCAGTAACTCATTAGCACAAGTTCCCCTTCTTTTGCTAACAGTGTCATTCTTGCAGCCCTCCTCTGAGCTCTCTCTAATTCATTCACAACTTTCCTAAAGTGCGGCACCCGGCATGGGACACAGTTCTCCAGCGGAGGTCTCTCCAGTGCTGCCAAACTCGGACAATTATCTAGTTTCCCCAGTTTGCTTATAAGAATGTCATGTGGCACTGCGTCAAAAGCCTTACTAAAATCATCCCGTCTACTGCTTCCCTCCTCTCCACTAGTCCAGTAACTCTGTCAGAGAAGGAAAGAACATTGGTTTGCATGATTTGTTCTTGACAAATCCATGCTGGCTATTCCTTATAACCCTGTTATCCTTTAGGTGCTTACAAATTGATTGTTTGATAATTTGCTCTAGTATCTGTCCAAGTATTGAAATTAGGCTGACTGGTCTACAATTTCCCAGGTCCTCTTTGTTCCCCCTTTTAAAGAGATGTACTTCATTTTCCCTCCCCCCAGCCCTCTGGGACCTCAGTTGTCCTCCAGCAGTTCTCAGAGATAATTGCTGATGGTTCTGAGATTGCTTCAGCTAGTTCCATAAATAGCCCCGGATGACTTTCATCATCTAACTTATCTAAATATTCTTTCATCTGTTCTTTCCCTTGCATTCCCTGCCCTTTGTTAATAGTGTGTTGAGTATCAGCTCCCCATTACCTTTTTAGTGAAGACTGAAGCAAAATAGGCATTAACACACCTCAGCCTTCTTCACAATCAATTATGAACTCTCCTTTCCCACGAAGTAGAGACCCTCTACTGCCCTTTGTCTCTCTCTTGCTCCTAATGTAGGTAGAGTCTCTTCTTAATTCTTTTTATGTCTCTTCATATGCATGACTCATTTTGTGCCTTCACATTTCTGCTCTTGCCCGCACAAACACATGCTACTCTTTTGTACACCTCCTTAGCAATTCATCCATGTTTACACTTTTTGCAGGGTTCCTTTTTCAATTTCCAGTAATTAAAAAGCTCCTGATAGGAAGAATAGTCAGAGGCCGGTTTGGCTCTATCTTTCTTTTGCATTGGAACAATTTGCAGTTGTGCCTTTAATATTGTCTCCTTGAGAAATGGCCAGTTCTTCTGAACTACTTTATCCCTTATATTTTCTTCCCAGGGGATCTTGCATACCAGTTCTCCAAGTGTGTTAAAGTCTGTTTTTTTTTAAGTCCAGTATCGTTATTCCGCTGCTCTCACGCCCTCCTTTCCTTAGAAACATGAAATCTCTCATTTCACTCAAATTGCCTTCCGCATTCAGATTTGCAACCAGTTCCTCCTTGCTGGTCAGAATCAGCTCTAAAATGGCTGCCCCCTGGGTTATTTCCTCCACCTTCTGCAACAAGAAGTTGTCTCCCATACATTCCAAGAATTTATCGGATGTTCTGTATTTTGCCATATTACTTTTCCAACAGCTGTCTGGGTAGTTAAAGTCCCCCATTACTACCAGGTCTTGTGTTTTGGATATTTCTGCTATTTGTTCTACAAATGCCTCATCTACCCTTCTTCTTGATTCAGCAGTTTATAGTAGACCTCTACCAGGATGTCACCCTCTTGTTTCCCCATTTTATCTTTAACCAGAGACTTCCTCTCACCTCCTTCTGAACCTCATAACAAGTATATATATTCCTGATGTATAATGAAACACCGCCTCCCTCTTTTCCCCGTCTGTCCTTTCTGAATAAGCTATATCCCAGTGTATCTATATTACAGTCATGAGATGTATCCCACCACGTCACAGGAATGTCAATTAAGTCATAGTTTTTCTTATGTACCAATACTTCCAGTTCATCATCATACGTCTTGCATTTGTTTATAGAAAAATAGCATCTCTCTAGCCTTGATATTTCACTTTAGTAGACAGGCCTTTGCTGTTAAAACAGCCAGGACAAAAATGAGCACCTCAGATTTATCTGCTATATTTCATTCCAGTCTATTCTGAGGTTAAGAGGACAGATCTGGCTATAATTTCCTCTGGGAAGTGTCTAGATGACCAGCCAAAGCATCAGCGTGCATTGCCAATGCTGGCAGAACCTAATTAAACAACACACAGTGGTATGATTATCCGAAGTGCTGCTCCTTAGGTGAAAGTGAAGTAGGTCCTTAATTGACTCCACTGCAAGGAACAGAAGGCTGGGCAGAAAACTATGCGGAGTCTGAGAGGTAGCAAGGAAAAGAAGTCATGCAATGTATTTGTTTTCTTTGTAAATATTCTAGAGGACTTTGAATGTGTACATTTTAAATGTGCCTTTTCCCCATCCCAGCTACCTCCACCGAACCTGCATTCCTCTTCGGCATGTTCCTGGCGAAAGGAACTTTTGGAGCTGCACATCCCGTTTTGTGTGAATGTGTAAGGGCTGAGGCCTTGTTGGGTTTTTTTTTGGCGGGGGGGTGGAGAGGGCTAAGCAGTAGCAGCCATATTAGGAGAGAGAGCAGCCATAAGCTAAGAAGCCTGTAGTCACATCTTCACATTCCTGAAATTACACCAAGACAATGTAATATCAGCCTGTTAAGAAGGTGCTACTGTCCTAATAGTACCTACCACCACCAGATAGAGAGACAGATCTTAAGAAAACTTTGTTTGGTAGCATTCTGTCTGGGAAGGATTCACTTATCAACAGTTCTGGTTGTAAAATCTACACTTATTGTTTTGTCTGATGATTCCACTTCTCTATTGCTTATCTGAATGATTTCTGTTGGATTCTTTTATTGTTTCGGTCTGTTGCATAACTAATCGTGCAATATTTAAATCAACTGAGGGGGTGGGATAGGATAGGTTAAAGAACAGTTTTGTAATGGGGTAGGATTGGTGTTTTGTAGTATTTTTGTTTAAAATGATTGGTTAAGGCATAGCTAAACAGGACCCAAGTTTTAACTATATAAACTGAGATCCAAAAGGAAGTTGTTTGGAACTTAACTCCTGGTTACAGCCCCACATCAGAGCTGCCAGACCTCAGCACTCTGCCAACGGTATTTACAGAAGTTAAAGTTCCCAGATGATCTAATTCTGATTGGCAACCAGGAGAAGTTTGTCTGCCTTATTGGGAGTGGCACTGGATGCTTAGCATGTGTGTAATTGTTAATAAATAGAGATTAAGGATATTACTGTGCAAGTCTCCTTCACTGGTAAAAGACCCCGCAAGCCTGCAGAAAATTACTCCCAGAGCCCTATGAATCGGGAAAGGGTAGATTCTTAAAGTAACCAGGTTATGCCCAGAGCCCTATGGACTGGGATTGGGTGACTGAGTCCTGGAGTGTGAATTGGGTATGGGTCGGTGCCTTTCCCCTGGAGCCCTACGGATTGGGAAAGGGTGAGGGGGCCTTAAGTGGGCTTTGCCTTGAGCTGTACGGATTGGGTAAACACGGGGTACCCTAGTGCGGGGGTCACAAATGAGAGAGTTGCATCTGCCCAGGCAGCATCCAAAATTGCAGGGAACAACCTGCTGTGACTGTGTGCGCTAGACAAGCTCCAGGAGGCTGCGGAGCTCCGCAACATTTAAACAAACACCTTTGAACCTACAGCAGATTTCAGTCAAACTCTAATGGTGTTGAAACCCTCCTGGGGGGCGGAGGGGGGATGGAGGAGGAAAGATGGGGGGTATTTGCATTTATCAGGGAGTGAAAATACTGGACTTGCACCTTGCACAGGGTGCAGGGAGCTGTGCAGCCCATCACTGAGCTCAGTCATTCAGTGCTGTGCTGCACTTAGAGCAGTGGGCTGGGAGACAATGAGTTTGCTTTCTACTGGGCAAGGCACTTTCCTGTGCCCCGGTGCCGCTCTGTAATTTAGGGGATAATGCTCACATCCCAGAGGTGCTGTGGAGCCCGATGAGCGTTCCTAACGTGCTTTGGAAGGCTGAGACAAAGAGACCAGCAAGGGGCTGTTATTCAAAAGAATAAATCACATCCCCACGCTTTCCATGTATGCAAAAATAAAAGTGTCAGCATGACAGAGCCAGGCTTGAGCTTTTTAAATCCAGGGTGATTTGATGCAACGCTTTGATTTAGATCATCATGCCTCTGGAAGGAGGAATGTTTAAAAAAAGTGTTGTTAGACCAAAACGTCTGAACAACTGCAGAGTGATAATGAGAGGAGGAGGAGGAGAAGCAAGAGGGGCAGAGGCACTCACAGCGAGAGGTACTTCCAACTGTTCTCTTTGCACGTTGAAACCTTTTCAGTGACATCACGGGTCTTGTCTTTATAATAAAGGGGACTTCGGAGTCTGCATTCAGTCTGCGCGCAGGCAGATAAGCATATTAGAAACAACTGCACCTCTCATCTATCGCCACAGAAGAGGCATGCAGTTCCACCTCACATCCACGCATTGAAGGCTTAAGATTAAATACTTTAGAGATCAGACTTTTTTTTTTTAAACTAGCCATTCTTCTTGTGCTGGAAATGTAAGATATTAAACAGGAAGTTGACAGCTTCTTCTGCCAGCCTGCAAGAAAAGAGGATGCCCTCAGCTCCTGAAGGACACAGGTAAGAAACTAAATAATTCCCAATATTTTGCAGAGCTGCCATACGGAGAAGTGGCGCTATTCTCCTGGCAGCTGAAATGGATGCGAAATATCTTCCCCCCACCCCAAATATCAAGAACAATGAAGAAATGGATATTGTAGGTATTTTACGTTTCCCAGTAAGTGATGGGTCATTGATCAACAGAGCAGAGAGAGGCTCAGTGAAAGAACAAACCGCACCACGGGTCAGCTAAACACATGTACTAAATGGGGAAAGAAACTTGAAAGCTGTTTCACATGTGCATGGTCTATTTCTACTTCCTTAATGGTCAAAATCGAGTCTCTATATCAAACTGTTGGCTACAGGGCTCAGCATCGTTCAGTCTGTGCTTAGAATTAAAGCAGCGGTGTTTGGGACTTGCTGGGTGAGTTGAGCTATAGACACAGGCATGGAAAACGCATGACGGGAATTGATTGAACCCTTGTACGGATGAATAGGGCTCTGAAGGAAGAGACAATGACAGCTCTATATTTAGCTATTAGGCTTATGTCAGCACAATATATTTGTCTTCAAATGGTTGAATAAGAACAAGCATGTCTTTATCTCCAGGACCCCTTTAACCTTATTCTTTGGTGCTGATTGTAGCTGTTCTGCTCCCAATGGGAAGGAAGCATGTGTGTGTGCTTGTGATACTTCAACAATGGGTGTCGCTTGGCCAGGCTAGATTAACTCCTAATTGCCGTAGAACCAGGCAGCAGGAGGAGCCAGTAAAACCAAGACCAAGAGGCTCCTGCCTGGATGGTTTTGCCCTGCAGAGTGGGGTGCATGACATTCCCCATGGAAAACCATTGCAGCTCCAGGGAGTGGGGGAGAATTACGCACTGACAGACAACGAGGGGCAGACAGGGACAGTCCATGCCAGGAATCCGTCCATTTGGATCAGGCGCTGAGCGGACAATTCCCAGCACACAGGCAACACCGGGATGGCCAAGAAAGTTCAGGAGCTTGATCATGCCAGGGCTTTCTGCCCAAGGCTGTAGGAGGCGGTAGGGACTACCACGCCCTCCTTACCTGGCCCACATTAGAGTCACGTGAATCGGGGCCCCGGAAACCTGGGGATGCTTCCCTGGGAGTAATTGGATAGAGAGCGGCAAGATAGGTGAAGCTACGGGTCCATGGGGAGGCCCTAGGAACGGGCTGGTTGCATGGGGAGCATGCTGCGTACTGGAAAGGGCTGTAGCGTACTACTCCCTGGCTGGCACGGGTGGGGACCGGGCCTCGTGTACTTCCACACTGACCCCTCCTCAGAGCTGTGCCCGAAAGCACGCCCATGCCCTGGCTTTTCGGGATGGGTGGGGGCGGGCAAGCGTCCGGAAATCTCCCTGGCATGAGCCTGGGAGCTTAAAAATGGACACTCAGACCTGACTGAGTCACAGCACCAGACGGCACCGAAATGCCCCTTTGTCCAGCCACAGCTTTCATTGCTTCCCTCGGCCCAGAGCTGTCCGCGAGTACCCCTCGCTGGCTGCTCATAGAGCTCCCCCGTAACACAGGGCTTTGCCTAGGGAGCAACTCAGCTGCCAGCGGGAGAATAATAGAAATGAAGGAGGACAAAGGCCTCTTATGTCCCATGTAGTCCATCTGGAGGGCTGGGGAGGGAGCAGCAGAGGACTCTTCATCTCCTCCCCTGCATATTTTCTCCGACTGTAAAGCCTAAAGCTCCCTTGCTGCAGACTAAACCGATTCCTTCTTGTCCTGCCCTGGGTGCACACAGAGAACAATTGATCACCAGCCTCTTGAGAACAACCTCTTACAGAGTTGGAGACTTCTCAGGTCCCCTCCTCAGCCTTCTCTTCTCTAGCTAAACATTCCCAGTTCTTTCAACCTTCCCTCAGATGGGGCAGGTTTTCTAACCCTTTTATCGTTTTTGTTACTAGCCTCGGGCCTCTCTCCCCTTTGTTCACATCTTTCCTGAAGTGTCGCACCCCAGCTGGACACAGTACTCCAGCTGATGCCTCACCAGTGCCACGTACACTGGGATACTTACCGCCCTTGTGGTGCACGCAGGTACAATGGACTGCCACCAAATTGACTTGTTCTACCTGAAACCCCCTACACTGTTCTCTGCGGTACTGCTGCCTAGCCAATTATTCCTCATTTTGTAGCTGTGCATTTGATTTTTCCTTCCTCAGTGTAGTACTTGGCTCTTCTCGTTACTGTATTTCATCTTATTGATTTTAGACCAATTCTTCAAAAAGAGCTTGATAAATTGAATTCTAATCCTGTCCTCCAAAAACGCTTGCACTCTCTCCACCTTCCTCTAAGTCATTAATGAAAATATTGACTAGCACTGGACCCAGCTCAGACCCCATTAGGACCCCACTTGAGAAGTCCTCCCACCTCAAGCCATTGAGATGTACTCTGTGAGTATGGTTTGTCAGCCAGTTGTGTAAAGTCCTTCCTAAAAATCAAGATATACCACAGATCTTTCTTCCTCCCTATCTTGCAGGCTGGTTCCCCTGGGAGGGAGGGCAGTGATGTTGGTTTGACACGATTTACTCTTGACAAATCCATGTTGGCTATTCTAGATAACCCTATCACCCGCCACACTTGAACAAACGGATTATGTAATAATTTGTTCCACTATCGATCTAGCCTCCCTGCTTCCCCATACAGCTTGGTCTGTCTTTCTAGATTGTATGCCCTTTGGGTCAGGGACTGTCCGTGCCTAGTGCAATGGAGTCCTGATCACTGGGTGAGGTCTATGTATGCCATACAGATATCATCTACCTACCTCGTCTGTAATTCATCTCACTGTAGTATCTAGGCCCTCTCTCCTTGTACAAATGAGTAGAAGAGGATGCTTGCATTCCTTTCTTCCTTACATACCTATTATTAAAAGTCCTTTGCTCTTTAAAATGCAGCAGCAATAAAAGTGGGACAAATCATGGAGAAAGGCCAGGCCAGGCCAGATCTTCAGCCTAAGCCTGCATGCCCACCCAGCCATCTGATAGCCCTGCAGTCCGAGGCAGCTGACCTGGCCAGCCACAGCCTGGCTGCAGGTCTTTTATTGCAGTGGAAGCAATGCTCTTCTTAGCTGCCACGAAACCAAGGCCCTTTGCTCCTCCACAGTTTGCCTGCCCCCTTGTAAGGTTGGACACCCCTGGAGGGAGCCTTGCGGCTGGGTGCTGTGGAGAAGATATTGTGATGCTGTGAGGGTCTGACTCTTCCCATTGTTGAGCAAAGAGTTCACCTGCTGTTGCGAAGGCATGGAGAGCCAATCTGCATGCAAATGTCACAGCTCAAGGGATGGAATTAGTCTGAAAACAGAAGGGCAGCTCTTCAGCGGGTGAACGCCGTTACAGCTTTCTTGGTTTCAGTGGTGCTCTGTCCGGCAAGTCACACCAGCTAAGGAGCTGCCTTATGGTGGCACCTGCTCATTAAAATGCATAAAAACAACACAGCAAAACTGCACCTCCCGCTCCCCCGGTGTCATTGTGCTCGCTCTCATTATGTACAGAAACTAATTACACAAATGCAACAATGGAATGCCAATTACACAGACGTCTTTTCTGCTGTGCGGATTTTCCCTTTGGCCTCTTCTCTCACATGAATGTTCTGCCTATCAGTTAATAAGCTGTTTACTTCCCTCGATACATTCCAAGACAGTTTGTACATATCCTGGCCCAGTCTCTTACAAATATCCTCTCTCATTTCTCTCTCCTTCCCCTATCTTCACTGACCCACCTATGCCCCCGTTTCTGCATCTGTCTACCTCTCCGTCCATGCACATGCATCTCTCAGTTTCTATATCTGCCTCCCTGCACGCACCACACTGATACTCAGGGTTTCTGAGTGTCTTGTCACAAACCTTCATCCAACCTGAAACGTCTCACTTGTCAAAAACACTGAAATTCCCATAATTCTCCTATGGTCTTTCACAGCTGAGCTAAATTCCTGCCACGCCATGGCCGGCCCCGGGATGGAGTCAGAAGGCAGAATCAACAAGACCATCTCTTCTTTAATGAGCCATAAAAGGAACTTGACTTATTCACCCTACTACCAGCACTCCCCACCTGTTGCTGCCCTCTATATCGTCTCCTACTTGTTCATCTTTGCCTTGTGCATGGTTGGGAACAGTCTGGTTTGCTTCATCGTGCTGAAGAACAGCCGGATGCGGACGGTCACCAACCTCTTCATCCTGAACCTGGCCATCAGCGACCTGCTGGTTGGGATTTTTTGTGTGCCCACCACACTGGTGGACAATTTAATCACAGGTAAGGCGTGAGGGTGAGCCTAAGTGCTCTCTGTGCTGGGCCAGCCGTGTCCCACCTACAAGAACGAACGAGAAGAGAGGCATTGCTGAGTGATCTGAGGAAGGACTGACCCAAATCCAGTTTCCCCTGGGTTCTCAGGGACAGCCTTTCACTGCGCCAGACCATTTACATACCCAGCTGCCTCAGAGGGGAGGTGTCGGCTGGTACTTACTAATAGCATTTATAAGGTGATTTCCTTCTTCAAAGCAAAGTGTAAGGAGACCACTAAGACCTAACGCAGCCTTCGGAACACAGGCAATGCAGTTCCATTAACGAGCACCTGAAGGTGTAAACACCCGACAGAGAGGAGGACCATTTAGGGCTGTACAAGTGGTGCAAAGCTGGGTGCCTCACAGTAAAGAAATAAACGCTGCCTCGTTTGCAAAGCTGCCGAGCGCCTGTAGTTCCCACGGAAGTCCGTGGGCTCAGCAGCCGCTCAGCACCTTTGGAAAAATGGGGCCCCTTGCCCTGGTCCATGCTGTTGGCGAGATGAGGGGAGCTGTGCAGTGGGTTGTGAGCGCCACAGGCTTGATCCAAAGCCCGTGGAAGTCAACTGTTGGCTCCAGAGATCTATGGATCAGGCCCTGGGACCCTAAGGAAAGCTGTGGAGCAGCTGTGCTAAGTGCCCCTTACACAGGGCGCAGCAACGGACTTGAAACTGCACCTCTTGGTCTCAGGGAGCTTCTGCTTCCCATGGACTCACACTGACCCTTGTCTGTTTTCTGCCAGGCTGGCCCTTCAGCAACGGAGTCTGCAAGATGAGTGGGCTGGTTCAAGGCATGTCTGTTTCCTCGTCCGTTTTCACGCTGGTGGCGATTGCGGTGGACAGGTGAGAAAGGGCGGCAGGAGGGAAAGCAGATCTGCAACAGCAGAAACAGAAGCTCCCCTGCCCCGACTTTAAATAAAACAAATTTGGTGCCAGGTTCAAAGCACAGAGCTCTGAAGCTCCTTCCAACTCCCATGAAGAGCAACAGGGAAAAATTCCCATCGATTTACACTGGGATTGGAGCAGGCCATTTATCCACAGTGCTGCCAGTCCCAGCTTCCCCACATCGTCCTGCCAATGTGCCCAGGCGAACCCTTCTCAGTGCGAGAAGGTTACTCAGGCCTCCAGGCCCATTCAGCCCCTTCGGCCAGGTCAGCACCACAAGCTTTTGCTTGCAGAGCTCTGTTGGTCAGGGGTGAGATTTGGGACTGAGACAGCTGTGCTGGCAAAAGCCAGTGTGGTGTGTAGGGGGGTGGGGGAGAGGCAGGCATAAGCTCTACCAGCGAAAGCGCAGCGTCCATGTCTGCTGCGTCTGCACTGGGAGCGCTGGGCTGCACTGGCAAAGCCTTCCAAGCGGCTTTAGGCTCTATGCTGCCACAACGAGGGCCAGTCTAGCCAGCTGCGGAGGGGATGCCTGCCCATATGGAAGTCCCAAACTCCTTCCACAGAAAAGGGCCCTGAGTAGCCATCAGCGAGCAACTGCTACCAAGAGGGACAGGACTGAGAGCAGTGCAGCTCCTCCGTCCCTTTATCAGTCTCTGAGCTGTCCCGTTCCCTCACTCCAAACCTTTCAGGTCTGAAATTTGCGGCACTGAAGCCGTTCAGGCTCAGCGTAAAGACTGATGGTTTTGCAAGACAACTACATTTAATTAAAAAGTCAATTACCTGGAGAACAGTTATGAAGCTCTGACCTAATAACTCTGGAATTATTTCGAAGAACCACCACCAGAATCAAAAGGTTATTTCCATTCCCACACGTTTTTATCATTAACTGCTCTCTGCCCCCTCCCAGCCAGCCATTCAGAGCAGGACAATGTGGCAAAGGCAGACAATTACCACAATCAAATGCAGGCTTCCTTGGTTTGTAAATTTTATGCTGCAGGGTAAGTTGGGGAGTTTGACTTTGAGGGAACGTGCAAACTCCAGATAAGACTGGAATGGATGGGTATCTTCCCGCTTCCAGGCACATGCCAGCCTCTAAATGATCAGAGTTAGGGAGAAAATTGTCTCCTGGGCAGGTTCTTCCATGAATGCCCACTGCAGATTTTCTTCAACCTTCCTCTAAAGCAGCTAGTACTATGCACTGTCAGACATGAGATACTGGGCAAAAGGGACCCCTGGCCAGAGCGAATCTGGCAAGAAAAGCTATCTGAGAGCTGGATGAAAGTTTTCCTCTGAAAGGAGGGTGGTGCTGGAGGGTGGCGTGTTGTTGTTTGGTTTTGTTTATGATGATCAAAATTGGATTTTTTACCAAAGACATTTTCATGAAAAATGTCCATTTTTGTCAAAAATTGTTGGACAGAATGGGAAAAACCTTTTAAATGAAAACCCCTCGTGCTTGGAACGAGTGCCCCATAAACAGAAGCAAACCTTCCGCCTCCGCAAAACTCCTTTGCCATGCAGCCTACACGAAGCTCGATAAGTTATGTTGCTGGTGTACTGAGACCACTGCCTATCATCCTGACCAGAACTGTCTCATTGTCTCCTTGTGCTCCTGTCTGTCTCCACCTGCTGTACTTGTCTTGTACTTGGCTCCAGCCCCAAAGAGCTGATGACCCATCTCTTTGTTCTGTGTTTGTACAGCACCTAGCACAAACAGGGGCCTTGTTCGTGACGAGGGCTCCTTGCCGCTATGGTAATACAAGCAGTCAGTAATGAGAACAGGTATCTCCACTACAGAACATAGGCACAGTGTCAAGACACAAGCAGTGAAATCCTGGCTCTGCTGAAGTTGATGGTAATTTTACAAGTGAACCAGGATTTCACCCCTTCTCTCTTTCCATGGAAGTTTTGCCACGACTTCAATGGAAGCAGCATTAGGCCAATATTAAGAGCCTTTGAAAAAATCCAGCAAACGGTTGGATTAGATAATGCGGAGCCCTGCCCCTTTCCACCTCTGTGGGCATGAGACCCACAGAGACAGGATATGGGAGTTACCTACCTGTCTTCCAGGCCCAAGGGAATTGTGCACCATGGCCTAAGGGAACCTGGTACTGTTTTGTGCTTAGATGGCCTTTGGCGTCTTGCTCTGCGGCAGCTGCCTCGGTAGAACTCACCCATCTGTCTGTTGGTTTTGCACCAGGTTCCGCTGCATCATTTACCCCTTTCACTCCAAGCTCAGCCTGCTCAAAGCCCTGAACACCATCACCATCATCTGGGTCCTGGCCATCACCATCATGTGCCCTTCGGCGGTCATGCTCACTGTAGTGCAGATTGAGGATCACTACATGGTGTACGACGACAACCAGAGCCTGGCTTACCCCTTGTATTCCTGCTACGAGGCCTGGCCCAACAGTGAGATGCGCAAGGTCTACACCACCGTTCTTTTTGCCCACATCTATGTGGCCCCACTGACCCTCATCATGGCCATGTACGGTAGGATTGGGGTCAAGCTCTACAGGTCATCGGGCCCGGTGAGCAAGCACAGGGTGGAGAGCCAGGAGTGCTGCTCTGCTGCCGTCTCCAGGCGGAAGGTCAAGGTAATCAAGATGCTCATTCTGGTGGCCTTGCTCTTCATGCTTTCCTGGCTGCCCCTGTGGACCCTGATGCTGTTCACGGACTACACCAAGCTGGAGGACGACCAGATCGACCTGCTGACAGGCTACATCTTCCCCTTCGCCCACTGGCTGGCCTTCTCCAACAGCAGCATCAATCCCATCATCTATGGCTACTTCAATGAGAACTTCAAGCGGGGCTTCCAGGCAGCCTTCCGCTTCCACGTCTGCTCAGAGGAGATCGGGCACCACGGGGCCTATTCTGAGAAGGTGACAGGCAGCACCAGCGGCTTCAGCGCTCGCAACAAGGTCTGCATGGACAGAGAATCCTCCCCCTCCATTTGCCTCAAGAACTTGCATGCCAAAGCCCCCTGCCCTGTGCAGAATGGACAGGCCCAGACACTGGGGCTTCCCCTGCCGGATGTCGATAAAATCACCCCTTTGAACAAAGTCTGCAAAGCGTGGGATGAGTGAGAAGGCTGGCAAGATGGGAATGCTGTCTCTTTCATTTGTTACTGTGACGTTTGTGCCGTGATGAGTATTTTCCCAGCAGGCCTGGCTACCTAGCTATTTGTACTCTGCTTTGTAAATGCAAAATGAATCACACGGGGCTACTGTTCAATATTCCTATTGCTGCACAAACATCTGCCCATTGCTTTCAGGGTACAGTGGAGACTACCTGGCATATAAAATGTTTATGTAGTAAAGCTATAACTCCATGCTACGTCTCTTGGCTTGCAATCAGAATCTGGTGTTTTGGGGGGTGGAAAAATGCATTTTAAAATGTCAGGATTCAGTTTTTGCATTTGAAAAAAAAAATCTGAGGGAGTTTGTCTTGTGTTAGCAAACTGCTGTGTCTCAAGCTACTACCACTGTGGTGCCAACACACCTGCTATGTGTGGAAAGCTGATCGGGCAGCACAAGCCTCTCTGGATGCTTTTGTAATGTTCCAGGGTCAGTACTTTAACACACAAGCTGAACTATTCCAGCAGCCCTGCAGCATAACACAATAAACTGCAGCTGTATTTAGGGGCAGAGCCACAATAAAGGCTCCACACTTGCGTTACTAAGATCACTTTAAAAGTGAAAGAATTAAAACAATATTTAGGCCCCAATCCAGCAAAGCACTTAAGCAGATGCTTAACTTCAAGCATGTGAGAAGCCAGGTTCCTAATGCTTTTTACCATTCCTGCTCGTTGGCCCTGTCCACACTAAAAATATGCACTGGTTTAACTAAATACATTAAAAAAAAAATCTAGTTCAATTGATGCAACCCTTGATATAGATATACGTAAACCGGTTTAACCTTTATGTAAACTAGTTTAAGTGGAGTCAGCAGGTTGCAGTGAAATAGGCAGGGTTAAAGTAGTTTCACGTGGCTGGATTAGGGGGTTGCCCCAGTATCAGTGGATCAATTTTCTGGTTGCTTTATTTCAACCAATGCACTTATCTAGTATGGACTAGGCCTTTGTTACTGCTTGGCAAAAATTCCTCCTGTGGTCATGATGAGCTACTGAAACAACTGAACAACAGACGGCACCAAAGACCGTGGGCCAAATCCTGTTCTCATTTACACTTGTCTAAATCTAGAGTAACGCCATTTCCCTCAGTGCAGTTACTCTGGATTCACATCGCTGAGAGAGAGAGGACAGTTTACTTCACCGTCGGCCCCAGTTGCCAGTGGCTGCCTGGGGCGAATGCAAAAAAAACCTATGTCCCCAAGGGCTCTGCCATTTCAGAGCCCCTCAGCAGAGCTTGTGACGTGCAATACGCAGTGTGCTTGTTCCAGTGAGTGCCCCTGGGAGGTTTCACGGGGGTGACAGTTGTTCTCAGCCTTAGCAGGCAGCCAGCCACACAGTTCCTCGTAGAGGTCTGCTCGAACACGAGTCTATTATGGTCTTTGATCCATCTGTACTCATTCTTGGAATGCAGAGCAGCTCACACAAATTGCACACACAATAGCATAGCCATTTCCTGTTAGTTACCAAGCCTATGCTAAATCAGCTCCTGTCTATTCATAATCAGACTGTCGGATGAGCTCGGAGAGCCAGTTACTTTGCCTCACTCCTGTCTCTTGCTCCTGCAATCTCCAGGAGGCAGCTGCGTAGGAAAATTAATGACGGTGTTTTAATGGGTTCTGTGTCATTTCCCTGGGTTTCTGGGATTTGCAGTCATGACAAAAGGAAGGATTCCAAAGAACGAAGGGGAGTGGTGGGTTGGACGCAGTGGCAGAAAGAACTGATTATATAGCGGACATAGTCTAAACTGGGCTACCAAACTAGTGCTGCTCCCCAGCACTAAATTAAATCTAACAGGGAGTTCCAATATTTAAGACAAACACTTCTGTGCAGAAACCTAGATCCTGGATGCCAACAGAAATCCCTGCCCTTACGCGTCAAAGACCAAAAGGGACTATTGCATTTTGCCCATGAGTGAGTGGTGGCCATTTCATAGGCTAAATAGGAGCTTTCCAGGACACCAAGCTACCCCGTTTGCCAACAGCATCTTTGCAGCATCCTCCTTTTCCAGGAGGAAGTGAAACCTGCATCAAAAAGAGAGAGGCCTTGAAACCAGTATGTTCTGAACCACACGATCACACCATAAAACATCAGGTGTGATTAGCTTTCCCCACTTATGCCAGAGGAGTCAGGGAAGGGGAGACCAGGAAAACCCTCTCCATGGCTGTTGCTAATGAAACTTGGACAGAATCATCTGTATTTTGTGCAAACCTTGAGGCCATCTGTTTCTGCGACAGGGACTCTCCTGGCTGCTCCATTGTACCAAACTTGGCTGACAGGTTATTGAGTCAGGGAGGATGATGCAAATTTGTTTTTCACCTGCAGTTCAGTAAATTAAACTTGAAACCTAATCCTCATTTGTCCAGTCTTCTGGAAGAAAAGCAAAAGGCACTGTTCTCAATTGAATCCATCACCTGCAGGTATAAATAGCTCTTTTGGCAGACAGAGGAAGGAATGAAACCATCCCTTCAATTGTGCTGGGATGCTGTTTCCTACACGCAGAAATCAATTCAATGCGAAGGCTTCTATGGTCAGGCAATTAGTGCTGGATATATTGCTGGCTTTACTGACTCATCAGCTGGGGGCTTTTAGAAACGCATCCATTAACACATTTGAAAGCACTTTGTCTACAGTAATGAAAACTTGCGTTCCGCATTGTTGCCAGCACATTGTATCAGAGAGTTATTCAATTAACAGAGCAACACACACACACACTGGGCCTCTCGTACACCAAGAAAGGTTTGTTCCCCAAGAGGTTTTCCTTCCATCTTCTTCCCAGTGAATGGAAATGCTACCCTTAATAAGCAGCATTTAGAGAACAACCCCAAGGGTGACCTAGACCCAACTCCTTCAGCCACCAGGTGATGGTTCTGCTCTGCGTTCCTCAAGACCCCCAAATTACTGCTGGTGAGTTGTGTTTGGAGACAGACGGGGGCTGATTCTCATTCCCACGAAGGCCCCTTCACACTGGTCTGGCAGGGGATAGGGGTCTTAAAGCGTGTGTAACTACATGTATTAGTGTAAATCAGCACTAGCTTCCTGGAGAGCGTCTGTTGGTCCAGCGTGAGCTCAAGGAACAACATTTATTTTTCATAATATTATAATAGCATGTAGGAGTCCCAACTGAGACTGGGGCTCCCCTGTGCTGGGGCCCATACAAACACATAGTGAGAGTCTGTCTCTGCCCCGAAGAACTCAGGTCTGAATGGACAAGACAGAGGAGGGGAGGGTGAAAAGATGTCATGCCCATTTTACAGAGGGAGAACGGAACCATAGAGAAGTTAAGTGACTTGCCTGAGGTCACCCAAAAAAAATCAGTGGTGGAGCAAAGAATTAAACCCAGCTCTCCTAAATCCCATTCTATACCTAAGTCCCAAGACCAGCCTTCCTCCACTGCGTACCATGTGCTGATTTCTCCTCCCTCCGAGAGCTCACGTGACACGGCAGAGCAATGAAGACCCATAACAACACTTAACATGTTTATAGAACTTTCCATTTTCAAAGCTCTACACAGACATCAACCCTGTAATCCATACAACGGACTAGGAACGTAGTGTACTGGGGAAACCGAGGCACAGAGTGGTGAAGTAACATACTGAATGGCACAGACAGAGGCAGGATTAGAACTCACAACTAAATTACGCAAGGAGAAGTTACTCGCTGTTCAAACAGCTTCAGGAAAAGAATTAACTGAACATCTTTGTTTATAACTTAGTATCATAGAAACCTGAGTCCACTTGGCCTCCCCTCTAGTCAACGCAGAGCACACCTGCAGTGAAAAACTGGAACAACTGCGGGTCACAGATAGGCCCTGTGGTGTCTCTCCAGTAGTTCAACACACCCCAGTTCTGTCTGAAATCAGAACCGTCGGGAATAACAACATGGCTGCTTACTGACCTGGCTTGTTCCAAGGACTCTTTGGAGACCTGTCAGGGTATGTCTGCGGGAACCTCGCCTGTAGGCTTGGTGCTCCCAGCCCCGCACTCGTGTGTCCTCACGGCATTGTAGACTTGGGTTGACAACTGCAGGACCATGCTGGAGTGACAATACTACACGCAGACCCACACTGCAAAATGACAGGGCTTGAGCTAAGACCTGAGGGCTTATTGTCCTGAGGTAGCCAGCAAAGTCTGTGGGCTCAAAGCGGAGTGTGAGCCCAAGTTTACAATGCAATGTAGACATGCCATGAGCACCCAGCAGCACACGATGGCGCTCATTTTCACTTTACTTGTTTGACGGCTATTACCTCCCTGAAGTCTGCCCTTCAAGTTTCACCCCCAAACCAATGGCAAGGGTGCAAACAGCATCTGACGGGCTGTGATTTACTGGGAAAGGCTCAGGCACATCAGCGGCTATCACGACTTCAAGCTGGGAAGCCAAGTGTACTAGCAAAACTCTGGTTGTTCCGGGCCATGCCGAATTCCGCAGCACTTGTGGGGGTCATCAGGGCAGCCCAGAAAGGTGCTGGGGAGGCAGTCTGAGTGGTTTATTTTTCTGTACCAGTCTCTCAGTGAGTTCAGGGATATTGGTGGAGGGGGAGATGGAGCAGAGGGACATGGTGGGAGGGAAATGGTCCTCTTTCGACAGTTCAGATGGATATTGCAGGTAACGAGCCCCATGCTGGTGAAAAATCAGGAGTAACACTGGGTGTTAGAAGTTTTTGGTCCTGTGGAAAACGTTGTGTCACGGTTTTTCTTCAAAAAACATTTTCCAGGTTTCATTGAAAACCCCAACCCCTCCCACCCAACCCAAAAACAGCTCTGACCAAAACCTGGAAAACATAGCTGGAAAGGGGCATTTCCTGTAGAAATTTACTTTTAGACAAGAAGTAACAAGCTGTTCCAGACGAAAACGGCTAGCAGCTCAGGTCTAAGGGAGAGCACAATCGGCCCCACGTTCCTTGTTACACCTTTCTAGGATTTTAGCACATGCCATTCCCCTGTTGGTGGCTGGAATCTTGCATATGCGCTGGCCAGACCCAGACCTGAACCTTGGCTGCGCTTGACTAGGAGTGGGGCATGTCACTCTGAACAGGTTTGCCCAGTGAATGACATCCCACCACACCACACCAGAGCAAGTGGGAGCAGCCAGCAACTAAGAAATGTGACACCCCAGCCCTGTCTGAAAACGGCAGACTGCATCCCCACGCACCTATGCCTCCTGCTTTCCCACACAGCTGTGGCTGGTATCCAAGCCGGCCTCTGGATTCCACTGGGGTCTAGGGTGAGCACATAGCAAGTGTGAAAATCAGGCCAGGAAGTGGGGGGTAATAGGCGCCTCTATAAGTAAAAGCCCCAAATATCGGGACAGTCCCTATAAAATCAGGACATCTGGTCACCCTACTGGGTTTCGAGGGCAGCGGGGGCTGGCAGAGGAGGGTTCCAGACTCAGACCTTAATGCAGCTCAGGGTTGGAGAGTTTTAGCAGCATGTTTATGCAAGGAAAGCCAGTCCTGCAAACCCAGCCCGGATGGCAGCCAGGGCATATGGGGTAGCCGCCTCCCGATCTGATGATGAATCAGACTCCTGCCTGTTGGCAGTCTGCATCTGTCTGAAGGTTCAAAGGCATAAAATCACCACTGAATGACTTTGATCACGGACGCATCTCAGATGCAAGCAAACTGCCTTTCTCCACTGAGAAGACGAAAGCCAGCACACACACGTGAAGGGCCTGACAGAACGCGTGGCCGAGAAGCACTTAGTGTGTCCTGGACAGCTGCACTCCTCCAGCGAGGGGAACAGCTGGGCTGCAGAGCCGTTCTCGATACAGATGGAGAGGAAGGAACAGCGGGCATATCTCAACAGCTGTCACAACACCACATGCCTTCCTCTTGTGACTAACCCTCAAGGATCGGAGGCGTGACACACAGCTCCAGTGAGCGCTCAAGCTGTATTGCGGTAGGGGTCTGATGAGTTCTCATAGGATGCGTCTGGGCAGCAGGCAGGGTACGCCGTGGTCTGTATCTTGCCCAGGGAGATACAGACACTAGGATCAGTGAGTCACAATGGGGGCAAGTTTCCAGGTGCTGAGAACACAGGACCGGGGCCGGGCTGTCATGAGAGGCAGGCGGAGCGGCCAGTTCATTTGCATTCCAGCCCGTTTCAAACCAGCAATTTCTTTATTTTGAGACCCACATCTAGGGTAACCTCAGGTGTTCCCCAGGGCCGGGGCGGGGGGGGAGGGGACGACTCCACTCCTGGCAATGAAGTCAACACGCCAAACCGTCTCCAGACTGCGTGCAGTTGTGTGGAGGGTGCCAGCCCAGAGAGGCCTCTGCCATCAGCCCAGATCAGGTCAGGATCAGCAGGAAGGGAGCTCATGGCCACATGATGCGCTACAACCAAGAGGTGGACGCACGACAACGGACCAGCTGGCTGGAGCCCGGTGGCTTTTCTTAGAGGAGGGAAACCCGTTGCTCCCTTAGACTAAACAGGGTCAGTGTGGACTGCAAACGCCGTGCTTCCCAGAGCCCCTGCTGCCCTGCCGGAGCTCAAGGCTGCCCTCCTTCCCTGGCTCTCACCGCCTCAGCTGTCCGTTCCCCTTCTTGCCCTGCCCTCAGCCCACTGGCTCCTCTTCCCCGGTACCGCGCTGCCCGAGTGACGGCTTCGGTGGAACACAGGCACTGCCAGCCTGGATCAGACCCCAGGTCCATGTGGCCCCATATCCTGTCGGTGACAGCGGCCAGCACCAGATTCAGCCAGCGGCCAGCATCAGAGGAAGATGTGAGAACTCAGCAGCAGGCATTTGGGGGATAATCTGCCCCTACACAGGTCTCAGCCTAATCCGGAATGGTTAAAAATGGGTTTAAACCCTGCAGGAGGAGACTTTATATCGCCTCCAAAAATTGCATTATGATCGTTACCATAATTAATGCTATTATAGCATTAACTCTGGCTGGTCTTGTGATACAGATAATTATCTAGTCCCTCTTCACAGCTTGCTAAATTCTTTGCCTCTACCGCTTCCTCTGCCATTGAGTTCCACAGTCTAATTATTCACCAAGGAAAAACAGCACTTGCTTTTATCCCTTTTGAATTTGCTGCATTTTCACTTC
Source organism: Emydura macquarii macquarii (assembly GCF_026122565.2). NCBI lineage: Eukaryota > Metazoa > Chordata > Testudines > Chelidae > Emydura > Emydura macquarii. The sequence continues at coordinate 86,659 of NW_027131450.1, forward strand.
GCTGGAAGCTCCCGTGTTCCTGTATCACAAGGCACCTCCTGTGCTCGGAGAGACGAAGGTCCCGGAGACAGAGGTCACTGGCAGATGCGACTGGAATCAATGCATTGTCATCAACAGCCCTTTCCATGACTGCTGAGTCCAAGCCAGGAGGACACCTTGTATGGACACACTGGATAACACAAGGCTGTGCTGCTCAGGGGCCAGTGGGAACCACAGCATCTGTCCAGCAGACTAAGTTAAAAAAAACAACCCTTTATATCCATTACAACTGTGCCCCATTTCTTCTCTGTGACAGGCAGCAGTTAGCAGGCCTTTCTGGAGACTCTTACACTGTTTCCACCAGCACCGCCCCCCGAGCCTGTGCTCTGCGCCTGACCCTGCCTAGACACCTGAGAATCAGCATCTAGGCAAGCGGAATGAGAGCAAAGCTTTGCAGCTCCCAAAACCCAAATCAGCCATTCACCGAAGGAAAGATTAAAGTCCATCAAAGTGCCTGCCTGTGCAAACTGGATATTTGCTTGAGGAGACAACACATCTGGCCAGGCAGGTGGTGCGTGGCTATATACTGCTTACACTGCTAGTCTGTGCTAAAGCATCTGCTTATTTTTGTTGCCCTGTCCTCCCTCCTCCTCCTCCACTTGTTTGTTCCATCTGCCTGTTGTGGCTGGTCTTTAAGGCTGCAACTTGCAAAGGCTTATGCATAGGCTTACCTTCCAGCACAGGAGCAGTTCTGCTAACTTCATGGGACTACTGAGGAGATTAAATTTCTGCACAAGTACATCTCTGCAAGGTCACAACCTTGGATTGTCACTCATCGGGGCACGGAGTGACATTTCATGTTTGTGCAGCACCTAGCACAATGGGCTGCGACCTGGTAGAGGAGATTACCTGTTACTGCAATATAAATGATGACTAAGAATGCAGGTGCAGAGCTATGCACACTCCCGCTCTGTGTGTGTAACTGCGGGTGCTCTGTGTAGGTATCGGCCTGTCTAACATTTCTGACAATTAGGCTCTTGCATACATGTATTTTGACAACTAAGGAGTGAGTTGTCTAGAGCCCAAGAGACTAGATTTTAAGATGCTCTGACAGGGGCAATAGCACATTGAACCAGGTCCTTACCGAGAACAAAGGAAGACAAAGTGAGGATGACAATAGGCTCTTAAAGCAATGAGTCAGAGGAGGGGGGCCCAGGAGACTCTACTCGTAGGCTGGGATGTGATCGGATCCAAGGAGAAGGACGATGTTGCTTCTTACACGAGTGTGGGGGAGAGCTCCTGAGCACATCCCAGCAGTGGGGAGAGGTCAGGCAGCAGTCTTTCAGACAGTAACAGGTGTCAGCGGCTGCACTCTCTTTATGGAGATGAATGCATTAAGTTTTTATAGCAGAGGCACAGGGGAGTCATTGACCTAAACCCACATGCATTGTTTGGTCCTTCCATTCATTCCAGCACCAGGAGCAGCTCTGTTGACTGTGCTCTGCCCGTGCCCCCTGCGGCGTAAACACGCAGCAACAGCTGTGTTGTGTGCACTTAATTACGCCCAATTACTCCATTTTATGATGGATTAAAGAACTTGGTAGCTGGCATGTACTGAGCCAGCACATATTTCTGCAGGTGAGAAGCCCTCCCTGACTTTGAGGAAGGATGCGTCATGTGAGCAAGGCTTGTAGATTTGGGCCCCTGGCACCCCATTTTTATCATGCTGCTCTAGCTTCCTGCTGGTCCTCTTTCTATTTTCAACTCAAACTTAATTCAAGAGCAAACCCTACAGCAAGCCAATTTCTGCAGGATTTCCTGACTTGTATGGAGGGAGAATTTTCCGGTGAAAAATGGTGTACCAGGGGTTTCAGGGAAACTTACCTGTCCCCCTTGATGTGGAAAACCCTGCTGAAGATCCTGCTAGCAAAAGCAGTGTTTAAGCGACAGCGTGAGCAGGGCTTGAGTGTAATGGAGGAAAGCAAGGGAGTAATAAACTCAGAGCAAATGAATGCAAGAGGAAGTCAAAGAGAAGGTGCAAGAATGACATGAAAGGCTCACGTGCTGATTTGGGAGTTTAGGTAACCAAGAGTGCCTTCCTTGGCTCCTTTACTATGTATTTATCACCCTGAAATTGGACTTCATTTTGAACAAACAGAGCAGCAGGCAAGCTGTGGCAGATGAGCAAGCCTGTAAAACCATGCCCCATGAAAGCGTGCTGTTACGGGCTTGTTATTCATGGCTAAATCAACTGCAATGCTAATAACCCCCCTCCCAGGCAACGTCTTTGCTATAGGCCTGCTCCTCTCTGCCCAGCTGTGCTGAATACACATCACACAGCAGTCCTTTCTGACCAGCGCCCGGGTTTTTGTTCAAAATGGTAAAAGCTTGGGTTCAAGGGAATGAGAGTGAGAAGCAAGGATGCTGCTCACTGGTTTTGTGGAATTGACCAGCTGGCAGAGATGTAGGTACCTCTGCTCAAGGGGGTCCCTGCTAGGGTTGCATGGGCAGAGCTGCTGCATGGGGAGGCGTGGCTCCAGTCTGGCTCTGAGCATGCTGGTACACAGTGGGGTAGGCCTGGGGTGAGAATGGGGGGTTTCTGCACAGGGCATGCCGAGAAGCAGTACGTGCCTTTCAGCCCGTAAGCTAATGCCATGGGTGGGCCCAGGGGGCCTGCCGTGAAGCTCTCAGCCTGCCTCCAGGCTCGTGAATAGATCCTGTCCATGAACCTCACAGCACAGCGGCACAGCTGCGGGATTTGTAAGTCCTGAGTGCACGCTCAGTTCTACCCCATTTCCAAGGTGTGGCTTTAGCTCCGCCAAGAACACTCTTCACGCGCCAGCAGCCCTACAATAATGCATCGGCCGCCCGGCGGGAGCCAACCGGCCCACTGGCCGCCCGGCCTCAGAGCAGAAAGCAGTGTGGATACGAAAACAGTTTTCGGGAAGCCTGCAATCAGTCAAACTCTGAACAAGAATACCGTCATAGATTCCAAGTCCAGAAGGGAGCCGTGGGGCCATCTCGTCTGACCTCCTGCATAACCCTGCCCTTGAACTCTCCCCAAGTAATTCCTAGATTAGATCTTTTAGAAAAACCATGCAATGGAAAGGCCTTGGAAATTGTGTTGTAGTCGTTGACACCCTCCATCTCACAGCGAAGTGGGGACGCGGTTGTGAGGGCAGACAGAGGAAGCTGCTGTCAGGGGACAGAGCTGGTGCTGAATACATACAGCAAAGACCACTTCACCACAGCTATGAGAGGATGCGACTCCATTTACATCAGTGAGCGGAACGACTTACCCCAGGGCAGGATTTGGCCAATAAGACCTAAAGAACAAACATACCTTCATAGTGTGATCTGAATGAGCCATGCCCAATTAAACTGACTCATTCAGAGCCCCCATAGGGAAATAAGCAGTTGCACAAGGATAGCCACTGTGGACTAATGAACACACAGATCCAGGAAGAGAGCATGTCTCCCTCGGACACGGCAGGAGGTCACGCCTCCCCAGCAGGTTCCCTCCCTGTAAGAACGGGGGCTTCTTCTGATCGCCAGGAGCAGGTTTGCATAGGTAGCCAGGGAAGCACATTCCCCAGGAGGCGTGACACACCAGGCGTGCTCCTGGTGTCTGGCCGTGGTCAGAGCACGTCTGCCTGGTTTAACAAAATGGCTAACCCGGGAATTTCCAGAAAGCCACTAACTTAGTGGTCGAGAGGGCAAGTGCATGTTTCCAGGAACTCGACGCAGTGAAGCTCTGTGAAAAGCCCAGTGACGGGGCACTGAACAGCTGTGCCTTCCCCGGACGTGCAGTCACCACTGGACAGAGGCGAGGCTCTGTTGCTAATCCGATGCGGCGCAGAGCAGAGCAGGCTGCGAGCCAATGGCAGGCTGCCTCTTCCTCGCTTTCGCTGCTGTTTTCAGGGTAGCTGTAGAGAACAGCTGCTACGGTGGCTTTGAAGATGCAGCTGTCCAATAGGACTGAAACAGGGTCTGCAGCCAGTTTACGGCCCCTTTACACTATCAGCGCATAACAGAGAACTGAGCCCTGAATATTTCATTATTTGGCCAGAGCAGAGGTAATGGGAGACATGAAACCTGTTTTTCCTACTATGCCTTAAATAATTCCCAGGAGTGCTGGAGGGGAGGTTGGGGGGGGGGGGGGGGGGGGGGGGGGAGAAGAAGAGTGGGTCTCCCATCACTGCAGTTGGTCCACTGCTTTAAGTGAGTGGGATCTGGGTGCCAGGGCTCGCTGAGTAGGGCAGGGGACATACAGGCAGCAGGGCAGGGTTTCATTCCAAGGTGTCAGGGACAGTCAGGCAGGTTAATCCAAATTAATTTTTAAAGTGGAGTAGTTAAACTTCATTTCCACATCTTAAAGCGGTGTGGACCCTCCTAAGTCAGCATTAAAATCACCTTAATTCAAAAGTGCATTAAACTGAACCAAAAGGAAGGCCACCCATTCTGAATAAGAGCATCCAGACAGGGGCTTAATGTGGTTTAACTCATGTAGCCTCACGGACTAGCCTGCTTGCTTGTTTGTAGGGAAAAGTGTGTATATATGTAAATATTTGTTGTAGAATACTAAAGTCATCGATTCATGTCCAAGTCTTATCGCTAGAACGCAAGACACCTACAGGCCATATCCTGTATGAAAGCTAAGGCCATTCACACACATAGGTTTGGGACTTTTGGCCCAGATAAGTAATAAGCTACATATATGGTTATAACCTTCATCCTAGGTAAGTCAGGAGACATCAAACGACTAAACAACCAAAACCAGGCAACACTAATCCGCCCTTTGGTTGTTAATTCAGATTAATTTTTCTGACTGTAGACAAGCCGTTAGCCTCTCTGTGCCTTAGACTACCCCCCTCTCTGGAAATGGAGAGGGCCATTCACCTTTTTAATGTCCTCACCGAGATCCCAGGCTGAGACTAGGGCTGGAGAAGTAAGCCTGTGTTAGTGGCAGCAGCGTCAAATTCCCGTTTAGCCACCAGTCAGATTTTGACAGGGAATCAGACCCAGCAGCTCCCATCGTGACACCTACGACCCAACCTCTTATCCTGGGTTTTTCACTTTGGCACCTGGGTGAGGGATAGTAAAGGCATTCGTTATTTACCAACTCTCAACTGCCAACACAAATCCTGCCCCCCTCCGTGCTCGTCAGACAGACAGGGAGCCAGACAGTCCAGTCAATAACATGCCTGTAGTTACTGGGGAGACGTGTGTGCAGCGGCTCTCGCAGCCTGCAGGCAAATTACCAGACGAACGGATTCAATCAGGCAGCAACAGCGAGGCTTAAATAAATAAGCTGCTTGTGTCACTCAGGTTCCATCCATGCAACCCTCCTGTTCACACCGTTTACGCGAGGAGCTGGTTTTTATGTCATGGAGGGTCTTTAGCAGCAGGGCACGAGAATCATGCAAGAAAAGAAATGCGATGAGCCTGGAAACAAACAAGGGAGATGCGTTTCTCTCACACATTGACAGCAAGCAAATTAGAAGAGAGGGAGGCAGCTAATTAAACCTGATCCTCCCGCCCCCACTTCTAATTGCATGTGCCCCATGCCTCTGCAATCTGGTAGCCGAAGCCCAGCATTCTCCCCTGCTCCGGAGTAGAGATCACAGGGGATGAATCATATCCAAAGCGGGACTCAAATTAAGGAAGCGTCGGACCTACCCGGGTTTTCATAGCACGTGGGGTACACAGCGAGGTGGGCTCAACGAGACCTGCTGCCAACCACACAGGGGGATTGGGTCAGGGTGAGAACTTCTGGATGTTTGCTCAGCTCTGGACAAACTGGAGAGGAAAACACATTCTCTGCCCCCAGGCGTTACCAGTCTAAAACAGACGCTGGGGATTTCAAACAGTTGCAGGCGTCAGACCACACAATCCTCGCTGCTGCTTTACCAGCCCCAGGCAAGATTCCTCCTGGAAGCCAAAGACTTGGGTGCGGGTACAGCAGTAAACACCGTGCCTGTGTGTGGTGGGAGCTGTCCATCTTTTGCATAGGTGCTGCTCACCTGCAGGGATGCACACCCCATGCAGATGTTTAGGTAAGAGGCGGCGAATCCCAGCTAGCTAGCAGGTTTGGCGGGGTGGGCGAAGTTAGAATTCTTGTCCATCCAACCTCTGCAGGGGCCAGTGGGGCTGGACCAGCACAAAGCACAGGGCCTGCTGCCCTTTTTCAAAGGGAGGCAATGCTGCTTTGGCATGACAGGGCCGGGAAGAGTTCTGGCAGAGAGCAGAGCAGAGCCGAGCTAGGGCATGTGTGTGTACACATACACAAGAGGTTGCGTGGCTGCGCTATAAATTCAAGCCTGCTCAATGCCTCCCCCTTAAATTCTCCTACCATCCCCTGTTGGGCTTCTGCCAGCTACATTATACTGCCCTGCCATGCTGCCCCAGAGGCAGGGGGAGCCCTGGAGAAGTGCCCTCTCCACAAGCTGGGAGGGTGCAGGTCATTCGTTGGAGGATGAAGTTGAATCCCTGAGTTACAAAGGGACCGCTCAGCCACACCCCGCATCTGGAACCGGACAGACACAATCAGGCAGCAGCGGAGACGAAAAAGCCTATCCCCACATGTGTGTGTTCAACGTAAACTATGAAAAAAGATAAAGGGAAAGTTTAAAAAAAAATCGAGAAGGTAAGAAAACTGTCTGTGCTAGTTTCATTTCAATTAGGATGGCTAAAAACAGCATTTCTCTTCTGTGCGGTAAAGTTTCAAAGCGGTGTTAAGTCAACGTTAGGTTGTAAGCTTTTGAAAGAACCATCATACCCTTGTTCAGGGTTAGGAACAGCCTCCGTTCCTGATGTGCTCCTAACGGAGCCTCTGCTGTACTAGAATCATACCTGGCTCAGCTCCTGTGTTCACAGGGCGGAAATCTGTCCCAAGAGGGCAGCAGGTGGGAATCAGAGACTATTTTACCTCTTTAAACATCTGAGTGTCCCCAACAGTGTCTACAGCTGAACAAGAGGCGTTGCTCTTTCTACCCATCCAGCAGAGCTTCGGATTTCCAAACCCACCTGAGCCAATGGTAGCAGCCTCTGGGAGAGGACAGGAAACAGTTCTGCAGGTGGCCGCATGAACAGACAACCCTGGGACCCTCCAATCCGCATCCACCCCCAATCTCTTTGCAACAGGCCTAGACGATCTCAGAGTCTAGATATTTTGGATCAAAGGGAGCAGTGAATCCCAAACGCACGTTACCCCCTTCCCTCCCCCCAAACAGCCAGCAGCTCTCATGTTGATACTCCTAGGACTCCAGCTTGAGCGTCTCTGCTGATCTCAGCCTGTAGCCACTGAGTCGCTTTTGGAAATGAATAGGAGTTTTTAAAACAAAGCCCCAGCTCAGCAGCAGAATCTGAGCAGGCGAACATCCACAAAGACGTTTATATTCAGAGACGGTAATATCAGCCAGGCACCGCATTCAGCTGTCATTAGGAAAGACTGCAGAACCTTCCTCTTCAGAAAACCCTTTTCCCCCATTGAAGAGTGATGCTGACAACACCGACGCCCAGCTGCCCAAACATTGCCCCTTAGAAAATAAAAAATTCCCATAACAAATCAAACAGTACAAGAGGGAGAAGAGACCATGAGTTGCACTAAGGAGCTGTTATTATTGATTTACAAAAAGTGCTTCCTTATCACAGCAATGGGAGGGAAAAACCACTTAGGCCGACAGGCAGGGTTTGAAAGAAGGCCACAGGGGTTTGCTGCCCCAGCTCAGCATGCAGAGTGCTTTTCCTCTTGATATCGCAAATACAGGATTGACCAGCTTGCAGCCCCACCTCTGAAAGCAGGAAGATGTGAGCAACGTTGCTGCACCACCTCGTTCACCCACCCCATTGACTAATGGGATTTAACTTTGCCAGACCCTTCAGAAAATGTGAAGTCTGTTTCAGGGGCTTGAAATGCGCTTGTGAGTGTGTCTGGATCCGTGGGGGTCAGGGGTCCTTTTAAGGGCCAAGCAGATGCAGAGAGAGAGCAGTGGAGTTTAGATTCTGGGGTTTGCTCAGCAGGAATACGACCTGCAGAGGCTCCAGAAGGAGGCGAGCACACACCAGAGTGCTACGTGGGGGATTTGCAGAGAGGATATGGATGCACAGGCCAGATTTTTGAAGATAGGCTCTCATATTTCAGCACCGAAACAAAAGCAGTCATTTTCAGATGCCTGGAGAGCCCAGCAGTTCCCACAGAACTCAGTGGGATTTGGGGTGCTCAGCTTGTTGGAAGGGAGGGCTCCTATTTAGATGGTAGCATTTCCACAAGGCCCTAATAGGACTTACATTTCCCAAGGTTATGTGGGCACATAAATCCCATTCCAAGTGACTGTATTTGGGAATTTATGTTCAGGCACCCAGGTGTGGGAATTTTGGTCTCTTAGTGGTGGCACTTTACATTAATGATCCATTTATAAATAGTTCAAAGAGAGTCTAATTTCATAACCATGAAACAGAGGAGTTATGGTGATTGTTATAAGCAATAGGATTGCTCTGTTGGACTCAGACACTGAATGGCCATTTATTAACAGACCTAGCAATCTCTTCATCCTTTCACTCCATACGATGTATCCTTAATACAAGAGCCACACTTCTATTAACAGAAGTCCTAAAATGTTTCCCCAGCATTAATTAGAATTCAGTAAAGACCCATGAAGATCTGGGCCTGATTTCAATGCCAGAAAGGCAGGTTCTCTCTTTTATAATGAGATTTCAGGCAAGTACTTTGAAGACTTTTCAAATCCCGTTCTGCTCTGTACCTTGCCACAAAGCAGAGTCCATCTCTTACACAGACATGTTTACCAAGGCTTCTCACCCTGGAATGCCGGCTCATTAAAATTGCTATCTATTAAACTGAGCTTCTCAGGGACACAACTCTCACCTCCCTCCTTTTCTGCCGCACCAAAACCTGTGAGCTGCAGAGAACAAAGTGGTGCTTTTGCAAAGAATGCCTTCAGAAATGCCTTACTGCTTATAAATATAAAAAGCAAACCACACAACTCCAGGCTTCTCAACTAATCACCAACAACAGGCCAAGAGAGGGGCTTTCTGTAGAAATGTAGACATTAGGAGGATGATTTTTCAAAGCATAGGTTCTCTTTGCATTGGGTGTGCAGATCACTCATGCATGACCTTTTCCACCTACTTGTGTATGCATGCAAACAAGATCTTGTGGGAAAAAAAGATTATGTTCATGTATATGCAAGCCTAGGGTACACAAAGGGTGTGTGCATTTGATTATGTGCAGAAACAGAACAGACTGAGAAACAACCAAGGATAAACTTTCAAAGGTAAAAACTGAAGGCCTCTAACACATCCAATCTATTCCCAAGTTACTTGCTGCAGGCAGTTCTTGGTCTGTTTTTATTTGTATTGCTTGCAGACCCAATAATCAACACCCCATCGTGCTAGGCATTGACCCCATATAACAGATGGTTATCCATAAAATGCTTACAGTCCAGCTGAAAGTCTCTGCAAGTATGACAAGGTCTAAAACACCTGTGCTAATGCCATTGGGGTTCTGTCTCTGCCATGTACAAATCCAGTTCTAATGACAATCATTTACTAGGATTAATATTCTAGAGTTAGACAGCACATGGGAGAACATTGCATTAGTTACTCATGACACAATCACACAAGGCATCTGTGAACACCCGGCAGTGAAAAAATAAGTGATTTGCTGGAAGAAACAGCAGATGTCAGATCACACTTTCTCCTCTTGCTGGGTGTGCTTGACATTTCAAGAGATGGTGCAAGAAGCTCTCAACCTGCAAAGGCAAATAGAGGTGACAAAAGACACCACCTTGGTACTGAAGAAAGAATGAAGTGCAATGGCTGTAGAAAATCAGAGTGACAAGGAGCTTGACATGTGGAATGCAAAAGAGATCCAAACCCAAAAAGAGATACAGAGATGAACATTAAAGGGAAACAGAGGTTTTGAAAGGCAATATGATTTTGATCCCAGCCTTAGTAAACCAGCCAAGAATAATGGCTCATCTCCATTGGAAGATTATATTGCACCAAGGTAAGCCTAGTGGAAGATCACAAGCAGGCCACATTGCTTTAGTTAACAATTCCCAGCAAGGGCTGGGGTGTCATTAAAACAAAGCAATTTAAAGCATTAATAGAGAAAGGAGGCTGAGGCTTTCCAAAGGGGGCAAGGTCCCTCTTGTCCCAGCACTTGGGTTCTGAGCACTCGCATCTCCCCGTTATTTCAACGGGCGTTCGGGTGCTTGGCACCTCTGAAGGCAGGCTGATGGAGCAAGTAAGGGGGAAAACTCATTTGTCATCTAAAAATGGATTCTAGATAAAGAATTTGAACCTTTGGAAGCGTGAGTTCTGCTTAGCTCTGACAAATGTACATCTGGGTCTGCTATAGTCAGAGTCTATACCTACAAACAAAGCAAGCAGTCGCCTTCATCTCTGGGCTAGGATGTGCTTTTGGATGCATGCACCTGACAGCCACCAACATAAAGAAGGTGAATATGGACCCTCTATTGACTTGCCATTAGAAACATTTTTGATGTAATTTTCCCTTGGGGAACGCTCCCCCCCCAGGGATCTAAAGAGGGCAAAACAAGGGCTGGAAAATAGTCCACCAAACCTAGCATTAAAAAGTTTTTATGACACCCCAAAGTTTGCCCAGTGTTTCCCAGCCTTCCAGGAAGCCCCACCTGATACAGCTTTCAAGGAGTCCATTACAGTTCGGTTCCAGAGGGGTAGCCATGTTAGTCTGTATATAGCAAGAACAACGAGAGTCCTGTAGCACTTTAAAGACTAACTAAATTAATTTGTTAGTCTTTAAAGTGCTACAGGATTCTCGGTATTATTACAGTTACGGAGGGACCTGAAGAAACCCCCCCCCCCTCAGTTCTGAACTTTTCCAAGCTATGGGTGTTGAAAATCCAGATCCAAGAGCTGTGCCTTGGCCCCCATCGCTCATGACAAGCTTTGCCTTTGTTCAGGAGTTCTGTTGTGAAGCTGGAATTTTGAATCAGATGCAAGAAGAGGAGCATAATTGTATTACACCTGTTATCTTGGATCGAACAAAGCTACTGTTGTGTGCAATGCGAGAGCCATGTTTACCACGTCTGGCACCTGCAGAGAGAAGGTGCTGATCAGGGCCTGGTGATTTGCTAATGCACGGCCATGGAGACAGCGGGCGCTGAGCAATAAACGCAGACTGCCCTTTAAATGCCTTCTCCAGACATCCTCCCCCTTGCTTCTGACAGCTGCGCTCACAGGAACACAGCAACGTTCAAATGCCTCCTATGTAACTTTTGGAAAGTTAAGTTTGTTTGCTTAATTAACTGCTGGAACCGGATCCCAGACAACTAGCAACAACATGCTCTGTAGTGAATATTCTCTTCACAGCAGTCAAAGCAGGTGTCTCTCCATGAAGCATGGATGTGTGTGCAGTGGATGATAGATGCACATGGGGAGTTGGCTTGGTACACAGCTCAGCAATGCAAGAAGCCATGCACAGCCAGACAGAGAAAAAAAAAAAAAAAAAAGTGTCTTAAGGCTCACAATTGCTCCTCAAGTTTTGAAAGCAAGGAATGCTGGAAGTTCAGAAGGGCCATGCGGGCTCTCTGAGCAGTGAGATGTCATGGCTCATTCCTGAAAAAGGAATGAGTCAACTTCCTCAGAACCTTGGGACTTCCTTGAGAGTAACCCAGGAAAGGATAGCAGTAAAAACAAAACAAAACACCAGGTGAATTTTCTCATCTCTTAGCTGTGAGAACTATGACTAATATGCCCTGAAAAAAATCACCTGGTGAATTCTCAAAACAAGCCTTCTTTTCCTTTTCTACCTGAAGCTTGAGCATCTCAGTCCTCGCCTCCAAGGCTCTTGTAGAGGGAGTGTTCTGCAAACATTAACAGCTCGGAGGGTGGGGATTTCAAAAGTGCTGGAGCAAGTCCTTTTGGAAATCAAGAGGAACTGGCTCTTAAATCTTAGATTTTCAGAAGGGCCCATGTGGTCACCGAGGGGGGAAAACCTACTTGAAAATGAAGCATATAAATGCTTTTTGTACTGCAGCCTCAAGTTCGCTAATCCGGGGCTCTGGTGATCCCCCAGGGGCAGTCAGTTCTGGGAGCTCTGTATATACACCTCCAAGCTAGAGATCTCCAAGGTCAGTCCCAGGATCTGACAGCAAGAACCTCCCAGCTGAGCGGAAATGCCTTGAAAAGGGAAGGGGAGAGGCACCTGCCAGGTGACTGGTTTCCAGGTCATTCAACATTTTCAGTATTGTCACCAACTACTCCAGCTGCATCTAGAAGCAAACAGGCAATGCAGAGACCCAACCACAGGATGATGTGCTAGGAGCCAAGTCAGCTGCCCAACCCAGCTGATATTCAGAATGATGCTCAGCAAATTAAAATTTCAGGAGACAAGTTATGAACAGAGGATACTAGCCCCAGAGCAGTCCATTGGAACGAGAAGTGCTGTGAAATTCTAGCCTGAAACAATTCAGTCCATACACAAAGCTGCTTTTCAAAAGCTTCCTTGTTCTCATGGTTTCCATAAAAGACAATTGCTTCCACCCAGAAAGACACAAGCAGCAGCAGTTTTCCCCACATGCCTTTTCTCATTCCATGCAGGAAAGACTAAAATCAATGCTGACACCTACTGATAGCAGAGAAGAGAGACCTGGACACACGTATTTAAGTCTAGTGACCTCTCAGCTCCAAATCGGCAGGGAGAAGGACGTGTATTCATTAAAGTCACCTTCTGGAAGGTCTTCTCACGGCACATCTGTCTAGGTAATCATTAGTGCTAAGCAGGAGTTTAACTGGGTTTCATACTGGCTGTGCCTCACAGTCAGAAACAGTGTTATGTCTTGAAGGGTACAGTACAAATCACTGGGGTGCGGGTGGGGGCGAGGGACATTCACGGGAACAGACGACAGCTGGGGTAGTGTGTCCAGATTCTCTCTCACCCATGCACCCACCCCTTTTTCAAGTTTGAAACACGGAGCTTGATTTATAAAGGAAAAACAATCTGCAATTCTTAGGTTCTTTTTTGTTTCAGTCAAGGGTGCTGGAGGAAGGACAAGATCTCCCACAGCAGGCTGTCAGTATTTGTATACAGCTCCACCCCTGCCTACACACTGCCCAGTCCTTCCCCCATTTAGTGCCCCGAGGGGACATCCCCTCGGAATTCCCCAACCAGGACTCTGCAACAAGCCAAAAGAAACTCTGGCGATTCCACTCCAAGTTCTGCCCAGAGCATATTCGCTTCAGTTGTGCCCCCCACATCCATGCACAGATGACACTGACCAGCCTGCTGTGTGGATTGCTCAGTCCTGTGAGAGACAGGGGTTCCTCTGCTTCACCGTCCCCCACCCTGGGACCTTGCAGGAGGAGCTGCAAGAAGCAGTCGTCTGCACTGGGCAGAGGAATGGAGACACGGCAGACTTGGGCACACAGCTATGGCTGGGCCATGGAGCGTCCACGACCAACAAGAGGCAGCGTCATGCCCCTCGCTATTGATGGTCAGAAGGTCCCAGTAACTGAGTCACAGCCCACACCCCTTCTTCTCGGCTTCATACCTTCCATCACATTGCCTTATGAGCCTGGAATAAGCCTCCCTCCCCCCAGGTGCCACGGATTCTTCACCACGTTCAAGCCTCCTGGGTCACGACACTCCGCTCTCCTACAGGGCTTTTCTCCCACACGTCTCCCACACAGCCTATAGGCACAGATATTTGCTAGGCAAGATATAGGTTAAAGTTAAAGCAGTAACACAAAAAGCCTACAGTCCTCAAAGCCTGCAAGACAATAGCTTAGCCAAACGAACTGAGACCTAAGCTGAGAGGCTTAGCGTAGGCAGTTCGCCAGGAGCAACCTTGGATCAGAAGGTCACCGGACAGAATGCTGTAATAGACAAGTATAGCTGAAGTGCTGACAAGATACCAGCTGATGCTAACTTTGCTCTTGAGAGAGAGGAACATCTGCTGATGTTCTGCCACAAGAGTGTTGTGGTAACCACAGAGGTACATGCTAAGAAGCTTGAGGTAAATGGCATAGCCATCTCTGGGAGAAGAGCACCCCCACAGGGTTAGGATGAGGAAGATATGGACAGAGAGAGGCTGAATGTCATGAATATTCATGGTGGGCTCATAACCCTATAAAAGAGCTAACCATGGCTAAAGCGGGTAGGCTCTTCCCGGCATGCCAGAGGACAGGCTCGCTTGTGGATCATCTCTCTCCATGGTTTTAGCTCCCCACAAAGGGAGGATGCATGCAGAGCTGGACGTTGTGTGTTCTCTCCAACCTGCAAACCAGACAGAGTTTGTGACATGGCTAGCTGTGGCAATACAACTACTACAAAGTCACAAGGTCTCTCCTTTGTGCATTGCGGTCCCCATCCTAGTCATAGCTCCTAATTCTGGGTGTGGTCTGGAAGCAGCTGGACCCTTCCAAACCACAGAATGTTAAATACAAGAGACCTAAATACCCAGCAATAGATCAGGCAAGACCAAGTCCCTTGCCAAGGCTGGGAAGCAGCAGCAGCAATCCCACAGAGGCACAGAGCAGGGGCATGGCTTGCCCAGCCACCACGCTCTCTGCTCTCACCCTTGTAGAATTGGTGCAGCCTCTAGCCAAGTTAAAAAGCAAACTCCTCAGGGCAGGGACCATAGGATTTCTTAAGTCTCCGACATCCACACTTCACAGCTTAGAAGGGAGCCCTCAGCCTGCGAACAGCAACCACCCTACGATTTCCAGACCAAAAATATCTGGCTGCAGAAAAGCGTTTGGATGCCTTCCTGAATCTTTTTGGGCTCCCCGTACCAGCACCATTAAACAGTGTTAACCTGCCCTCCTTTACAAACAAACAGATCTTAATTTTTCAGTGGTAGAACTTATATCTTGACTCATCGTTTCAAACACACTGGAGGTGGAGCCAGCATGCTCTCCTCCCACTCACACATAGCTTGGCAAAGTTCCCGAACACGCCATCACCAGTCACAGCAGCCAGCTATCAAAAACTGCCACCCTTGAAACATGGGATCCAGTCTGTTCACGTGAGACCAGGCAGAGAGAAAATTTAACACATTGAAGGGTTTAATTCCCTCCCTCCTTGGAGACTTTTCCAAGGACTTCAGCATGTTCTCGTCCAGGGGCACAAGAGCGCCGTCTGGAATGCATAGTCACAGGGCAGCCGCACCATAGCAGACGTTGAGGGAGACGCATTAGACATATTTGGAGTTTTTTAAATTGCATTTTATTTTTGGAAAATACTCTTAAATAGGCCTGGGTGCCACGCTACAGGCAAGTCCAGCGATCTCATGGGGCTAAGGGATGGAGGCCAGCTGAGAGGATAACGGTCCCTTTGGCCCTAAGCTCTACCACCCTAATCTTTATTTACACTAAGGCCCCTTTGCCACCCCGCTGGTCGGGCAAGAGGGAATTCTAGAAGAGTGCACTCGGCACAGGTGTACTGCCTCATGGCCAGGTGTGGTACAGCAGGCTCTCCCCCTTTAGCACCGCAATGGGTTACCCAGGGAGAGGGTGGAATCTCCCTCTTTAGAGGTTTTTAAGGCACAGCTTGACAAAGCCCTGGCTGGGATGGTTTAGCTGGGGTGGGCCCTGCTTTGAGCAGAAGGTTGGATTAGATGACCTCCTGAGGTCCCTTACAGCCCTTATCGTCTATGATTTCACTGCTGATGTGGGGTGCACAGCCTGTCACACGATGGGGAGGGGATGTAAGTGTAATTTACTCCCACCTTAGAGCCCCTTTCCACTGCCAGAATGGCACAGAGGGTCCTTAGTGCAAACAAGAATCAGGTCCCACCCATCCAGCCTTTGCTCCGGCAAAGCACCCCCTGAATTCAATATGCATTTTGCCTGACTAGGGCAAGTAATATTGATCATACAGTAGTGGCCATAAAGCTATGCATTAAAAACCACCACAAAATGAGAAACAAACAGAGACCCCTGGTGCCGGATTGTCACAGGTACCAGCCACCAGAATTCCAGCTCTCTAGCAGCACCAGGGCTCCGCATCTCTGAAAACGCCGTGGTAGCATGACGACATCTCCCGCCGGGCACCCAAAAACGGAGGCATTGAAGAGCGGTCGCTTTGCATGGCTGGACTGCACGTTTGCACTGCAACGCCTCCCTGTTGGAGAAGTTAAAGAAAATGAGTGGCTTACTCAGATGCATTCCCTCCTCCCATACTGCACGCTCTTAAGGCATTGATAAAGTGCTTTAAGATTCTTAGCTGAAAGCGGTAAAAACCAGGTATTATGTCCGATCCGTAGGCACAGTCAGACGAGCTGGCATTTGGCTGTGATACACACACCGCTCCCCTACCCCTAAGCTCTTATACAGACACCTGCACATACGACAGGTTTTCCAGCTCTTGGAGAACAAGGGACTAGAACATGAGCATTCCTGTTTCCACTTACTTCAGGGCATGACTTGGCTATGCCTGGACAGCATCCAGTCTTGCTCGGACAGCATCCACGAGTGTTCATTTCAGCCCATAGATGGAGCTCGTTTGCAGTGTGCTGGGCCCTTCTGGGGGCTGAGGCCGCAGCTAGACGAACTTGACCGTCTGCCATCTGCAATTAGCATCTTTCTCCAACCCTCCCACACGCCTCACCTGCCAGTTCCCTTTCTCTGGTCTTGCCCTGAACTGGCTTAGCTTAGAGACCCATCGGCCACTGCACCCATCCCTGGCACGCCTTGCAGAGGCTGGGCTCTGGGCTTGCCAAGGGCTCTGGGGCCTGCCTGGCGAGCCGTGGGGGCAAGCGTCACTCGGAGGTGGCTGCTCCATGACAAGGCTCAAGCCTCTTGGTCTCATCTTCTCCTAATGAAGAGTTTGCTGCGGAGCTATGGTGTGTCTGTCAAGGGAGCACCCCACGCCATCCTAGCCCCCGACTCCTTAGGTCTGCAATGGCCTGCCTCTGGAGGGGTCTCCCAGGGCCTCCCCCTCCAGCCAGCTCACTTTTCCAGCTCACACCCCTTCAGGGGTAACGAGATCAAGCGGGGATCCAGACACCCGCCCCCAGCCTTTCCCCTGCCCCTCGTGGGCTGCAGGGCAGCGCCCCGCTCTCTGCCGGGCCCCGCAGGGCATTCCTAGGCTGCTCCATCCCAGCCCGTCTGCCCCCTTCCGCCCCTCAGCAGGGGTTCCAGAAGCTTCTCCCTGTTGTTTTCACCAGGCCCTTGGGGGGGTGGGGGGAGGGGAATGGACTCCCCCTTCTAGGTAACCCGCCCTGACTATCGCAGCTGAGGTCACCCATGGTCATTAAGCCACCAGATCAGAGCGGTTGAGGGCTAGCCACTTCCTCCCAGGCAAGGCTAAGCCCAGCTCCCCTTCAAGGGCCAGGCAGCCCTGGGCCAGTTCCCCACAGGGAAGGTACGAGGTGCTAGCGGTACGTGAGGAGCAAACCAAAGTAAAAGCAGCCAGCAATATCAGAGACACCCCCATGGGCGTTCAGAAGTGCTCCCACTGGCCACCCTATTCAGAGTTATTTACCCCCCCTTTCCCTTGCATCCCAGAGTCTCCACACACTTTACAAGGAGCGGCAAACCGGAAGGATTCCCCTCCCCCTCCCTTTACAGAAAGGCACAGACATTAAGTGAGTTGTCCAAGATCACACAGAAAATGGGTAGCAGAGCCAGGCCTCCTAACCACGCCCTGCTTCAGCCAGCAGGCCCGAGGGGATTATTAGCAAGGACCCCGCTTACCAGTTTGCAACAGGAACAAGGGGTCTTCTGACTCCCAGGCCAAGCAAGTTCACGGAGCTGCCTTTCGAGAGGGAGAAGAGTGGCTCTAGCTAGGTAAGTTTGCTGCTGTACACGTCAGCATATAAAACCACTCCCCGGACTCATGGCTGTTTTTGATGCCTCATCTGCCCCCTTCACTGAACTAGGCCACAAAATCTAAGTCACTGTATAATGAGCCCTCTTCTCTTCTGCCTCAGACCCTCTCAAAACCTCCAGATGAGAACCTACCAGCCCCTAGAATAAGGCAGAGCAAGCCTACCAGGACAAGCAGGCTTACCAGGTAGCCACAAACAGCAACCATCTACAAGCTAGCCACAGCTGTTAGCCTGCCAAATTTAAAGGGCCAGCCCCAAAAGGCATGCTGGGAAAAAGTTATAAAAGGTTAGCCGTGGGGTGGGGAATGCTAGTAGGGGCTCTGTAGGAGAATGCTTTGATGAGGGGGTGGGACATGCCCTGTCTTTGAGCGACAGATTTATGGGGGCTCTCTACCCACGGCTGAGAAGACCATGGATGGTCAGACATGCTTAGATAAGCAGCCGGGGGAGCTTTGATGTTGCAGTTTCACACGCATTCTTTTCAGTGTTACGAATGTTCCCTGATTCCCTCCCAGTTCCGCTGTCACAGATTCATGGTCTGGGACCAAACTTCAGGCAAGATGGGCTGTGAGGGAAAAGGCTCTGATGTTGCTTCTGGTGCTAAGCAGTAATAATGGTGATGATGCTAAATCGCTCCTTAAACACTTTTCTGTGGTCTCTTAACCCCGAGGATGATGTTCCTGACCACAGCATGTGCTACACCTCTATCCTCCGGTTCTTGGTGTGGGACTTGACACACAGCCCCATTCCAGAGGCAGGAAGATGCTGCTTCTTTCTATGGCCGTGCTGAGTCAGACCAATTGCCCATCTAACCTGGTATCCTGTCTCCAGCATGGCCAATTCTGGCTCCTTCTGAGGAAGGCATTAGCCCTGATACCCTGTACTTAATGGTGCATTGCTGTGCCCTAGGGGGACATCTCTTCCTGGCCCCAGCTGGTGAGCCGCTTATCAGGGGATGGTGCAGGAAAAGAACACATCCTGCTGAGTGGAATGACATCAGCAATGCCCCTGCACCGCCAAGCCAAGCCAAGCAACTCCTGGTTATTACTGAACAGCAAGGGCCCGAAGTTATTTCCTCCTCCCCTCCCCTTGAATAGACCATTAAGGGGGTCAGGGAGCCACTGTAAGGTCAGACTCTGCAGATATGCCCGAGCAGAGCAGGGAGCCCTCAGCGGGGGCCACCCATGCCCACCGAACTCCAGCTCAGTCCGTCTATCACCCAGCAAGGAGGGGGAACCGCAGGATGCTTGAAGCTCACCCAGAGGACTGTTGTATGGTGGGCTGGGCGGAGAGGTGGCTTGGTCCAGGGGACGGGGCACTGCATTGGGCTCAGGAGAGCGAGGTTCTGTCCTGGGCTCAGCCACTGACCTGCTGGGTGGCCCTGGTTAAGGCACTTTCCCCCTCTCTGTGCCTCTGTTTCCCCTCTGTCTTGTCTATTTAGATTGCAAGCTCTTCAGGGTAGGGATTGTCTCTTACTGCATATACGTACAGTGCCTAGCACAATGAAGCTCTGATCTTGATTGTGGCCCCTAGGCACTGCAGTCACCCAAATCATAACCATTCCTTCACTGGTGCTTACATCCCCGGTGATGGGCCCTTTAGAAACACCCAAGGGAGAGAAGAAAAGTTCAAAATCTCTTTTCTCCTCCAATTCAGCTGCTAACAAATACAGCATCAGACCTGTATCCCTGTGACCCTTTGCTGAGATGCTGGCACTGCATTACACAACACCGTGAGCGCATGCTGAGCTGTACCGCAGGACTGAGCTGTAGCAAATGGGAGAGTCATGTTCCTGCCCCAGAGGGCTGCCCACACAGTAGGTGTTCAGATAAACACTGTGAGGGGCCTGGCGTAAGAACCGTAGGAGAATAGAAGAAGGCACTAAGCAGGGATGCCGTGGTACCATGCAATGTTGACAGATGTGCAGGGGCTCAGGAAGGCTTCCCTAACCTCCGCATCTGAAAGGAGGGCTGGGGGACTGATTAGCAGCTGGTTGAGTTGCAGTTGCCTGCCAGGAGGCTGGGTAAGCCGTCTTTTCTTCCTGTGCTCCGAGGGTCCCTGAATACAGGTCCCATCCAAAGCACAGAGCCTCGGACACGCCGTGCACACCGAGGACGGGCCAACCTGCAGGCGGACTCCAGTTAACTGCGGGAAACAAGGGAAGGTCCCCAGCTGGCACGTCCGACGGGGGCTCACTAGAAAAAAATCAATTGCCGTCATGTAAAATAAAGAAGAACTAAGAAAGGCCCTTCTCTTGGGATTTCCCACCTGACTCAACCCCACAAGGGCTGGGAGTCCTCTAGTGGAGCTGTTCTCATAGGACTGCTGGGCCATCGGGATGTGGGTACATGCAGATAAGCCCTCGGGAGTTATCAGATGCTCATGAGAAGTCGAGGTTCCCCCCAGTATTTTGCTTGGGGCCCGTTTCTGAGAAGAACGCACTGTTTAGTGCACGGGGGTTGCTGAGAGTCCTTTGAAAAACCCAGGCCCACTCCTGGGCCCAAAGCACTGGGGAAAATCTGGCCCTCATTCAGGTGTCTGAATGAAAGCTGAGCTTTTTTCCAAGTCTGGTCCCAACTGGTTGCTGGGCACTTGAAAATCTGACCCTCTGTGTCCCATCAAAGGACAATACTTTGTCCAGGGAGCTGTGATATTTGTCAAAGCCATTTCATGCTGGGTGTGTGGAAAAAAGCACTTGGTTTAAAGTTGGTTTAAAAGTGGCACCTATATATCCTGGTGCAGATACTGCAGACAGAGTCACACAAACTGACGGAGAGATCAGCTTACACCGAATGTTTATAGTCCTGGCAAACTTTCATAGCCTTTGAATTGTGCAGGCTGGCGCGATGGGTTGACTCTGATTGTGCTGTCAGTTTTACAACAGTGTAACTCCATTGACGTTGGGGAGATACTCCTGCTTTACGCCTAGGTGAATGGGCAGGGGCAGGGCCCCTTTCTCTGGTACTGGGGCAAACCGACCCACTGTCCTGTATTAAGGGGGAGATATTCAAAGGCTCAAAGGGCAGAGAGGTGTCTAATTCCCACTGAAAGGCTGGGAATTGGTTGCTTCACTACTGCTTATCTATTTGTGTTTTGAAAATCTTCCCCCCATGGCCAGAGAACACAAAGGGATCTCGGGCAGCAGAACTTTCCTCTCTGGCCTCTTCTCTATCTCGAGCCTTATTTGTGCATCAGCCCGCCAAAGAAACGACTTGGCTCTGAGCGAAGCCGCGCTGGTCTTGGAATGGTACACCCAACACTGCTAACAATAGCTCTTCCTTTTGGTTCAGTTCTGTCCCTTAGTTTCCACACGTGGGAAAAAGACCCCACCCAGATTGTTGGTGGCATGGAATGATCAGTGGCTGGCAATAAATCAGCCATGTTTCCACTGGTAACAGAAGGCATTGTGTAACGCAGCAGTGGAAAAGCATTGCATTTCTGTGCTGTTTTGTATACATAACGCAGGGCAGGGCAAGCCCTGCCTGGCAAAAACAACCTAAAAAAAGGCTGTGGAAAGTGAGATTTCAGGAAGAAGCCTGACCTTCAGGGACCAAAGGGTTTGCATGGATCCCCAGACAGATAATCCTCACTGAGACCCCAGAACTGATCCGTCCCATACATGTTTGATGAATCAACCACAATACAGCTGTAATGTGGTGAACGATCTCTGACCCTTTAAGAACTGAAGCTGAATCCTACCTGCTAGGTAATCTGGGAAAACTTTGGCTTTTGCAGGTTTATTTCCAAAACTCTAAGTCGGCTGAAGAGATTCGGAACTGGTTGGTTATTTCTCTGTCCAGGCAAGGGAGGTGATATGGCTGAGGAAGGACTGCTAGCTTAGTCGGCCTACAGCGTGCGGGAGTGACAGAAGGGAGTGCAGTCAGAGTGGATGCTGTAGCACATAGCTCTAATGCAGCTGTAATAAAACAATCGGTTTCTGTACCTACAGACAGAGATTTGCTGATGTTGTACCCATGGCTGGTAATTCAGATGCCTTCCACTCGGCACTCTCCACGCCTAGAATCACACTGAAAGCTGGAGGGCGTTCAGAGAAGAACAGCGAGAGGGAGTGACGCACGGGGAACAAATAGAAGTGAAATGTTGACAGGCTGACAAGTGACAACTCGGGGGGCCATGCTGGGCTACACACGTGGGAAGGGTTTGAGCACCAAGGATTTAAACATTTTAGGCTGTGGCCACAAGGAGTAATGCAATGAAAGTCAGCGGGCGATTTCGGATGAACCTCAGAAAAAACTTCCTGCCTGTGGGATACTGAGACAGTGGACGAGGCCTTCTGTCTTCCATCAGGTTCAGTGGGGAACACCCTCCCTCAAAACACGATTGCAAGTTCTGCAGACATAAGGTGTGAAATCCTGGCCTCACGGAGTCAGGAGCAAAAGATCCATTGGCTTCAATCACCCTGGAACTCGTGAGTGGAATTTTCAAAGGGGCTCAGCATTGGTGTGTCTCCTCTTTCATTGAAATCAGTGTGAGTTTTATCATAGGGTAGGGTTTGCCGAAGTGACTTAGGAGCCTAATTTCTGTTTAAGGCCAATGGTATTTGTGCTCCTAAATGACTTAGAGCCAAATTTACAAAGATATTTAGGTGAATACAGCTGCAGATAGGTGCCCAGTCGGATTTACAAAAGCCACCTAAGTCCCTCTGATTTTCAAAGGCTCCTTAGACATTTAGGTGTTTTGAAAATTTGACTCCAAGTCAAACTGCACCTTCCTTCTTTTTCACGTGCACTGAGGGCAGACCAAATGGCCTAAGTCAGGGCAACATTAAAGGCAGCAAAACGTCAAGGGACGGTTTGTCTGAGCACCTGTGGGCTGGGAGGGGTGGACATCTGCCAACTTGCGTAGGGCAGCGGAGCCCAACCAGCTCGCTCTGCAGACTGTGAGTCAGCATGGGATGCGCAACTCCTCCTCACACCATTCAGCGGCCTAGGAAACATGACAGGAATGCACAAAAGGTGCCCCGGAAGACAGTGGACCCGATCCTGAGAGCACTGAGAACATGCTGAGCCTCTGCATCTCCAGTGGGAATATGTGGGCGTTGCAGGTGCTCATCAGCGCTCAGCATTTGGCCCTTTGTAAATGAATCAGTAAATGTCCTCTGTATAGTCCATGTAGGCTCCTCTGTCTGCTCCCTGCACTGCCTGGAACTCATATGCATTAGCCATACGTACTGTGGCCTCTGCGTTTGCCACCGCAGTCACAGCTCGCCAATCCATTCATCCCTTGGTTTTATGGGGCTGTGTTTATCTTGATCCCGACTAAAGACAAGGACTATAAGCCAAGGGGAGGGTTTGATTTTATTTTTGGCACTCCCCAGGATGTAGACACTTTCTGGGTCCATTGCGAAGAACATTAGTCCATGCCACTGCCCTGCACAGCCCTGGCATCTCATGAAACACATCCCAGCCGGGGCAACCGAATTCAGCTCAGTCCGCTCTTGATGAGATGGAGACACAAACGAAGGGGCGGCACGTTAGCGGCAGCTAACCCCTGTGAGACTGCCCAGGCCCGGCACTCAGCTGCTGTACCTCAGGCTAGCAGCGTAGCGACCCCGATGTATACCGACAGAGCAAGGCAAGGCGTGCACTGGCAGAGCACATGGCAGACCAGCTGCCCTTTGAGCCGCTAGGCAGCACATCCGTCAGGCCAGCGGAGCCTTGGTTCCCTTGGCAGCACGCGGGTTACACTGGGGCCGTGTCATTAACGCTCGGCAGGGAAGGCTGCTCAGTCATGGTTGATCTGCTGATATCAGGGGCGGGGGGGAGAGGGCACAAAGCAGCCATAAACCACTCCCGTGTCTCCGGTGGGGCTTAGCCCTGGGGGTGAATCATTGCTTCGTGTATCGTACTGCAGCCCAGCAGTGAGACTTAGGGAAAAACAGGACCCAGCACCCTGCCCTCAAATTCAGCAAACTCTTTCCCTTTGTAAAGGGGAGGCCAAAGCCCACGTTACCCTCTGCTCTGACCCTGGGACTCCACTGGCAATGACTCCATGGACAAATCAACAGGAAGAGGGTTGGTTTGGATTCTGTCTTTCCCTTTCCTTTTCCTAGAAGGCAAAGCTGCAAAACCCAGTTTAGTAACGAGGCCAGCAGGAGGGCAAGCAGGACATGAATCATATGGCACAGCCATCCTGACTTTCAAAGACATCGGCCTGCCTAGCTTCTCCTTGGCCTAGGCCCGGCTCTGCTCCTGTGAAGAGGAGAGTTTGGAAGATAGCTTGTGTTCTTTCCTATTGCCCATTACTTTCCTGGTGATAGTCTGGGACGTCCTCTGTTGCATGTGGAGAGCCTATGCACGTCTAATCCATCCCTCTTCCTCCGCTGCATTCATCAGGCTGGTCTCTGAGCACCTGCTTGCAAATATGGATCATATGCTCCTAACGGAAACTTATTGGGTCCTGTTCTGCGCTGTGTTTCTTGGTGACATGATACAGAAGGCCAGGGGTGGGGATAAGGAAAAGTTTTAGGCCAGGTCCCAGGCCAGGGCAGCCCCTGCTGTAAATTAGAGCAGCCCAGGGGTTTGTCTATGCCCAGCAGCTCCCCAGGGCAGACCAAACTCTGTGTCACCACCTGCTCAGAATTCTCGGGAGCCCCCTTCTCTATTCAGTTCGCAGAGACATTTCTACAGAGCCCTGTTAAAGCTCTGTCAAACTCAATTGGTTTCATCGCTATTATATTCCATTGGACATTCCCTTGGGGTCTCCTTCCCGCACCCCTGCTTTCTGTTAGGCTGTGAACAACACATCCAGCTACTGTGGTGATGGACACATGGGAAAGTTCTCTATGGGAAACAGCTAGATTAGATTAGATCTGTTTTTTAGTGAAATTTTGGCATTTTGGGCCAACATTTCTCTTACTGAACCAGGAAGCACTGAAACTCAAGGAAATAAAATATAATGGGGGAAAGGGAAGGATTTTTAGCCACACATTTCTGTATGTCCAGAAAGTTGGGTTTGAACAACAGCAAAAGGTTCAGGCCAGTTCTTTCTCTCCCCAAACTGGTGTCTCTCCTCCACTCCATAGTCTGACATACTGTGTTATGATTCTGGCATCTGAAAAAGAAATGTGAAGTTGAATAAGTGACAGAAAAGCGTCGTGTTCACAGGGATATAAAAATACCATTCATGGCTCGAAGAAATGCCAGGATGAGAACATGAGTGATATCCCGAGATAAGAGCTTGTGCTGAGATGAAGGCAGAAAAGGCCGTTTGTTAGTAGAGATCCAATTGGCGCTAGCATGGGGGATGGTTTTAGTGGGACTTGGGCATTGCTGATGTGTGGAGATGTTTACTTATGTTCTGTGCTTGGGTGGGGAGAAGCAGAAGTGCCCCCGGCGGAATGGTCACACAGAGCGATGGCTGGATAACACCAGTGTAAAGAGCTGTGAAGTGTCTGAAAGAGACAAGAAAAACACTGAATGAAATGCGCGTGTGTGTGTTTTCCTTTCCCTGCCTTAGCTTGAGCTCCCGTGAGTACTCTACCAGAGTCTATACAGCCCAGCAACACACGAAAGACGAGAAATGTCACCTGAAATGTATCTGTCCTAGTGTCATGAGAAGCCCCTCCTGGCCGTGGCTGAGATGAAATAGCTTGCGAAGGAAGCCATGGAGGAACTGGGTCACTGGACACAGAGAGGTGGGTTTGTTTCTCTTTATTCAAGTGGCTCACAGTGGCTACTCCTAGCTATTCAGCCCAAAACTTCTTGGCAGCCTCTCCTTTTCCCTCTGCCCCAACTCCTCAGAAGACAGGTGAAATCTGAGACCTGCTTTCAGAGGATGGAAGGCTCAAAGGACAGAGACATCCTCTTGGTCTGGGCGTATTCGCCCTGGGGACCAGGTCGTAGGACAGTCACTCTTTCCTCCACAGAAGGGGAAATCTGACATCGTGATTTCCAGGGTGTTGAACCCACAGGCCCTGATCCTGCTGTCAGTGAATTCAGTGTGAATGTTGTGTGAAGCCGGTGCAGGATCTGTCCCTGCACCTGTTGGAAGCCAGGCAGCGCATTCCTTCTCTTGCAGCTGTCGTTCCCCTCGGGGATTCAAAGGGGAGCAAAGAATTCAGGCGTGGAGCTTGGATCCCATCGCTAGCCACTTTGGAATATGTCTACACTGCAGGATGCTTCCCGGCATGTCTAAACAGACAGACACCAGCTCCGCTCCAGCCAGGGTGCTAAAAACGGCAGGTGGCTGCATGGACCAGCTGCCGGAAACCTACATATGTACCCATGTGGCTGGCTAGCTGTCTGAGCCACTGCCTGTGCCATTGTCCACACTGCTATTTTTAGAGGGTGAAGCAGCCTCCCAGCTGCCGTGTGGACGTGTCCTTTGACAAGGAAAGGCCAGGCCAGGCCACTGGTCCCGCCTAGTCTGGGATCCAGCCTCCAGCAGAGGCTCTGGTGCTTTAGGTCACACCCCGTTATGCAGTTGGTCAACACTGCCAGAACTCACTGGCGACTCGTTCACTTGTGAGTGTTATGCAAGCGACTAGGAGCCCCAGTCATGGAGCAGGCCCCCATTGTGCTAGGTGCTGCACAAACTGAACAAAAAGACAGTCCCTGCCTCACAGAGCTTACAGTCTAAGACAGCAGAGAACAGCTGCATGCAGACTGATGAGGGAGCACAGGAAAACAGTTCTTTTCCCTGGAGAACCCCCTCATTTTAAGCCCTCCTTTACCACTGCCCCCGCGCACAGCTGCTGCTCACTCAGCTTTGTAGTTGGGTTGGACGGAGGCACAAGGGAAACAAGGAAAATGTATGTGGCCAGAGGTCTTGTGCTTCCTCTTCCTCCTCCCAGCAGCTAGTGGTTTTCCTCAGGCAGTCAAGAGACTTGTCTAGGGTCTTGCCATGAGCCGGCAGAGCTGTGGTGATTTGAACAAAGGCTTGCTGTTTCTTGAAGCACCATGATGACTGCATGGCCCTTACTGCCCTGCTTGCTGGGAGACCTGGGTGCTATTCCTGGCTCTGTAGCAGGTTTTCTCTTTGATCTTGCCTAAGCCTCAGTTTCTTTATCTGTAAAATGGGGGTAATTGTGTTTACCTCGCTCATAGGAGTGTCCTGAGGCTAAATGAATTGGTGTTTGTGAAGCACTTCGAATTCCTTAAGTGGAAATTACTAAAAAGGTACAAAGGATGTTACTGATGATGGTGATTATTGTTGCTGCTATTGTTATAAAAACTGCCACAACCTTTATTGTTTACTTCATATTTCCAAAGAGAAGGGCACCATTTCACCTGATAGTCTGTCGTATTTGATTATTGCAGCCACATCACTCTTTGCTTTTTAGGTGACGGATTATTGCAGAAGTGACTGGTTTGAATTACTTCATTTGCACGAGAGTCGTTTTTTGTAAAGCACTTCATTAATATTTCCGTTCAGCATGAGAGATTCTGGACTTGGTGAAACTTTTCATGGTGCAGGAAACATTTTCCCCTAATTGAAACAATTTGAGAAGGAGAAATGTAATTTAAAAATACAACTGGCTCTTTGTCATATTTGTGATAACAGAGGCCTGTACTGAGTGAATGATTACACGGCACTAGCACTTCTTGTTTGGAAACCATTCTTCTCCTAGGACAACTTGGGGGAACTAAACAATCTTCCAGCAGCTCTGAGCTCACTGACCCTGAAACCAGACTGCACAGCCCCTCATTTGTAAGTGCGATCTACGTTCCACCTCCTGGAGCAGGCGAGGAGCTATCATTAAAGCTGGAATTGAAAAACTGGAATATTTTTCATGCCCATTTTAATGAAAACAATTGTCTTGTTTCTCATTAAAATAAAAATAAGACATTTGTTAGCCAGCTTCACCTATGGTATGAAAGGTTTTGTTCCAGTGGTCTCAGCTACCAGGAACACCTGGAATCGGCTACGCCCATTATTAAAGTAAGAAGCTGCTGCATGCTTCCAGCTCACGAAACCCCCGCCCCGGCATGCACAGGGCTCGGTGCAAACCCCCGAATGATCCATTTGGGCTGCCCTCCGTTTCTGTAGTTCCAAGGCCTTGGCCAGGAAACGGCATTGTCCCAGGATGTTATAAATAGTTAGCCTGAGATCACACAGCTGGGACTCCCGCGTCCCCTGAGAGCAGGGCTGGGATCCAGCTGTTGCCAGCTCGGCTCTTGGGCCTTGTGATGGGCCACAGTCTGTTTCCTGGAAGTTCCATCTTCCCCGGGGACCCAGCTCATGTGAGCTCCTGCTGCCTCAGAGCGCCAGGCCAGGACTTAAACCCCTGCGTGCTGCATCTCCGAGGCCCGGGATCCCACAGCCCTGCCTTGCTGCCAGCATCCCTTTCTGCCCCACTCTTGCCCCTCTTTCCTTACCCAGGCATTTCCTGCTATTTTTTCGCCTCCCCCTTTATGGCCCCCCACGGGGGCAGATGCTGTCACGCCGCGGGGGCTGCTTCGCGTGACAAGCTGCCCTCCCTCTCAGGGGAGTGCGTTTCTGGTCCCTCACGTGAGAAGCGGACAGTGACTGGCAGCAGGGGAAAGTTCCTGTGCGTTAATGTGTTATTATCAGCAGCACTTCCACCAATACTAACCAGGCTCCTAATTAAAGGGGAGCTCACCAGAGACAGGAAGAAAATAAACCAAGGAGAGCATAAACTTCCCCCAGTTTGTAAACAGTGGGAGAGACACCGATGGGGCTGCAGGGAGCCCCAAACAACGGCTCATTCTTCTCTGCTTCCTTTCTGTGACGCAGTGGGAGCGTTGTTCCCTGCCCACGGTTACCATCTCTGTGGGCACGCAACTCCCTGACGGACCCTGCAACTCTGCTGGGCAGGAATGGGCCTGGATTCAAGCCCCTGCCCTGCACACATTTGCTCATTGATTTTAGATGGTTCACCGAAGCCGGGCGGGTGGGCTCCGTGCTCTGTTCTGGCTGAGATATGCTCAGGAGGGGCACGCAGGGTGGGAGGAGATGAGCAAAGGTGCCTCTCCATCATTCTTGTGCTTCCCTGTGTTCAAGCTGGCTAGGTCCAGCCGGTCCCTGGAGAAAGTCATAGTGGCCTGAGGGCTGGGGGAATTCTCCTGGGGGTACATTGGCCTGGCGTCTGGCACACTGTGCTTCTGGGGCAGCAGGCCTTGCTCCATCCTCTCTCTGGAAAGGGCTGGGCACCCTGGGAGCAGCACTGCAATCTAAGTAACAAGCAACCCCCTCTGCCTTCCCTGCAGAGGTGTCTGGAATCAGGATCTGAACGTTGTGGCTTGTCCTTACCTCTGCTTCCTACCTACAGACTGAAGCAGCACCAGCGTCGATGTGGAGTTGTCTGATTTAAGCTCCTAACGCTTTTTCTCCCCTGGGGAACTCTAGCCCCAGGTTCCCATGGCCTTTTTTTATGCACAGACTAGGCGCAGCAAGAGTGCGAAGCTTTGAACGCCTGGAAGGATCACCTGTTGTTTAAGCCTCAACAGCTCATTCACTCACCATTATCATATTTGTGCTTCACTATGATGCAAGCATCTGTCTGCCGCCAGCTGAGCTGAGGCCTTCTATTCACTTCACATTTGCCAGCAAACAACCCTTGTGATTTTTAGCTGCTACTGACCTCTTGGACTAGATGCAAACCAATGGCCTGGAGGTGAGAAGTGCTATACCCAGTTGCTAATCCCCCGAGTTTCCCATCCCTCTAGCAAATTATCGTCTGTTGGGTGAGAGAAAGGTGCCCAATTTGTAGAGTTCTGACTCTCCCTAAAGTTCAGTGGTGCTCAGTCTATTGCAGAAAGGAGGTCCAGCTGGAGAATTCAGCCCTCGATCCCAAAACAAATTTCCCCGATGTTTTAGAGTTTGGATTTTTGTAGAGCTGGTTGAAATACGTGTGGGGAAAATCATAAAAATTACGTCACGTTTCATCAAGTGACCTTTTTTCTCTATTGAAAGTAGAAGTTTTTAAAAAAAAACATTTGAAAAATTTCAACTAAACGTATAGTTGGCAAAAAAAAAAAAAAAAAAGTTAAAACATTGAATTTTGGAAAATTTATGTTTCATCTTCTTTGTCTCCACCTCCAGCAAGTCTGTCTACCTGCACAGCCAGGGAGTTCCTTATCCTTCAAAACCAGAGATGAGAACTGGAGCCGAATCCCACATCCCAGCACGCCCAGGCTTTGGGAAAGGCAGATCAGGTTCTGGATTTGAATTCTGCTTCTCAGGTTCATCTTCATTCAAAACAAACACGTCAGCTCTAATCAATGCTATTTACAAGGCTGGTGCTGCCCGAGTGCAGGAATGGGGGGGTCAGGCCCTGGCTCCCATGCCCTCCTTAGATCACAGAAAGACCCCGGAATAGCACAGAACACACTTTGTCGCTCTGATAGGCACTTCCAATCCAGGCCCTGTTTACATTCCTCACCGATCGCTGGCCATGCTAATGACAAGCTGACATCCAGTTTGCCTGCCAGCAAGCTGTGCGTACAGATAAAAGATGCCCCTGGTAAACAGCCCCATCCTGCTCTTGGGAAGCACACACCCACCTTGCCTCCAGCTGAGCTGCCAAGGGGATGAGGAAGGGATATATCTTTGCCCAAGGCAAACAAGTCCTCTTCTCTTTAGCCAGGGGGTTAACCCTGTCTCTGCCCAACTGGCGGGCTGTGCCAGGCAGAAGCGTAGCCTGCTGCTCAGATGCAAACCAGGGAGCTGTGCAATGCAGTCCATGGCTGTCCACACCTTTACCGCAGCTCTCAGAGACTACAGGTCCCTGCGTGCAATGCTCTGTCTTGATGGGAGAGTCCTTGGTCACACTTCCACATGGAAGAGGAATGCAGCCACATTTAATGACAGTCAATCAGGTGTGTCTTCCGGGGCATTGCTGCTGCAATCCTCCACTGGGTCGCCCCTGAATTATCCCCGTTCGCTGGAGCGGGGCCTGGACTGTGTCAGTAATTCAGGCTCCGTCACATCCATTGCTCAGAAATAAGTGAGGGAATCAGAGGTCAGCTTGGTCTTGTCTCTCAGTTGCCGCTGCCTCTGCATCACGAAAGAGAAGCCTTGACATGACATAACAAGGGCCTCTCAGTCTATATTGAAGTGACGTGAGCGTCTGCAGCACACAACAGGAGTCCCACAAGGCCCTTGCCACAGTGTAAATTACACCACGTTGGACACCCTCTGGACTTCATTAGAGTCACCGCTGAATTTGGCCCTGCTTACTTAAATGTAATTCCTGGGCTCAGAAAGGTAAATAGAGGCTGGCAGAAAGGGGCCTCGGGTCCAAATTATGGTGCTTGACATTCGCTGCCAGCTTTATGTCCAGACCACATCTTGTCCAGACTGTGTTCTCTAGGTAACATGCTGTGACCTGGGACAGACCACAACCACACACGCACGTGTGCGAATGCACGCCGAGTCGATGCAGTGCCCCTGTGCACGGATGGATGGATGGAGAGCTTTGCAACACGGTGACACTGCGTGTTTCAGAGCCTGGAGGCACGCCGGCTGCAGTGTTCTGTGAGGGGGTTTGAGGGAAAGGTGTCTCTGGGCGGGTCTCTCTCTGCAGCTGCATGCAGTGGGGAAAGATATCGGGGGGGGGGGGGGGGAGAGTGTGGGGCAGAGAGAAGAACCACCTCACAGCCCTGGGTACACAGCACAGCCAGCTCAAGAAGCCAAATAAGAGTTGCGGAGTTGATCCAAACTCCAGCTCACAAGTTTGGGAAAATATGGTGATTTCAGAACTGGAGAAGCAGCTCTGGATCTGACATTTCCTCGTCTAGCTATAGCTTGCGGTAGCTCATTCAGCATGGAGTAAACTTGCTGCTTCTTCCCAGACAGATCTGCTTATCTCCTTGCAGCCTCCCACGTGCAACTTGGGCAGGAGACTGGGGAAAGCTCCTGAATCTCTTTTCCACTCCACTGCAATATGCCCTCCGCTTAGCTGGAAGTGCTGCTGATCCAAGCAGACTGTAATCTAGCACAAATAGGCAGCTGGGACTGGAAGCCCACGTGGAGACAGAAGGATATGAATGATTGTGCTACATGCACTTTGAATGTGCCCTTCATTTGATATCTGGGCTCCTTACAAGTTTAAAGATACATCCAGTTCTTCACATCAAACTCAGCAAATTGTTTCAGTCAAAGAATAAACAAACACAAAAATGCAGAAAAAAACTGAAATGTTCCATTGCCTCATTCTCAAAATGGGATGTTTCCATTTTTTTATTCAAAGTATCTTTTTGTTTTGAAATGTACTTCAGTTTTATTAAAAAAATACAAAACCAGTTTTAAAATCTCAAAAACAAAACAAAATATTTTTGCTCAAACAGAATTTTTTTTTTTAATTTTTGTGTCACCAAAATTATTTTTTTTTAAATCATTTTTGGGTTGACCTGAACTATAAGTTTTTTCTGGTTTTTTGGCAGGGCACTGTATTGAAATATCAGTTATCTACACAGCTCTGGTGAACGCGTTTCTGAGCCACAGGGGTGAATCTCTCACTACGCGTGTATTATCCCTGGAAATGCAACCATTTCCAGGCTTGGTCCAGAGACATATTGTTTTGGCTGCTGTTTCATTCTAGAATGTAAACACACTCCAGTAATTGAATCAGCTTTTAGAATTAATCTTTTCCCATTTGTTATGCACAAGAAAAACATTTGTGAGAACTGTTTAGAAGGGGAAAACATATGGGTTAAAAATAGCTGCTGTGACAAGGTGGCTTGCTTGTGCAATGTACGGGGAGCTCTTCGCACTGTAGCCCAAAGAGGAAGTGTCATCATGCATTTTTTTCATTTTGCAAACAATTCTACGAGCATGAAAAAAACAATCTGATCCTCTTCTCTTCCTCACTTGGGGGCTCTAACGCCAGCAGTGACAAACCCCCTCAAAGAACACCGCCTGGCAGCAATTACTAACGCTTTCCTGACTGCAGAACATTGTGTGACAATGAGGAATGTGGCAGCCGGAACAATGTCTCTGACCTGCTTCTACCTGGGGCTGGTCCGGAAGAGCCAGGCATTCTGTCCCTTAATTACTTAAACATTCGGGGCCCCAGGCATTCCTGCTGGAATTACATAAGGCCTGACAGTGATCTCATTTACACGAGTGCCACACCCGTGTTCCATCCCTTGCTGTCGGTGGAATTACTCCTGAGTTACACAAGGGTGAGTGAGTGGAGAATCAGGCCCATTGACTTCGCAGAAGTTACACCAGGGATGGATGTAGGTGTCCAAACTCAATCCCAACTTGGGAGAGCAGGGCATGCGATCCTGCGACCAAGGCTGCGTGCATGTGGATGGAGGACCAAAGCCTCACACTCTAACGACGTACCCTGATTTTCAGACCTCATTATGAGACACCGAGAAGGCATTGCCTTGGGTGCCAGCCTCCTACACACTCACACACACCTGTGTATCCTGAGCATACGCCTGTCCTTCTGGACGCCACAGCTAAAAAGCTGCTCCTTGCACTCTCCCAACCCCATGGCTTTTGGGGCCTGGGAAAGGTGTTCATCAGTGTGTGTGTTTTGGATGGATTAGCCCCACTCAGCCTGAGAAGACTGTTTGCCCCAGTCTGTTGTCTCACATGTGGTGGCTTGAAGGATGTGAACTGATTGATGCCTATCCATCTCCTCCACTCCCCAAATGGGATTGTCTGCTAATGGCAATAATTGATTTGTTTATTATCATAGCCTCAGTCCCATCTATATAGGGTTGGCTCGTCGAGTCATTTTCTCCATTCCAGTCCATCGTGAAGCAGTTCCTCGGAAACTCCCCAACTAATCAAATCCTTTTGTATAACATCCATTCATCTCGTTTTGGGTGTTCTCCACCACCCCTTGCCTTCCACTTCTAAGTTTAGCACCCTGTGTCCTATATATTCTTCCGCTCTTCTTTTCGCACACCCAAGCCATCTCAACATTTCTATACCTGGGACCACTTTCACCCTTCCTTAACTTATGGGCCTTAACATGGTCCCTCCTTGCAACTCCAAGCATCCGTCGTACCGTTTTCATTTCCACTATACTCCAGACCTGCTCCTGTCTCTTTCTCAGTGCCCAGCGCTCAAAGCCATACACGTTTCTTGTCCGTATTGCTGTTGTGCCCAGGATCCCTAGTCCTGGAGTAAATCCCCACGGTGCTAGGTGCTGTACAAATAAGTGCCCATAGCTCCACAATGACAAACAGAGATGCATGTTAGAGGAGGCCAGGGGGCTTTTAGGGGTGCATGGCTGGGTTGGGGCCTGTTACCAGTGTTGGTGTCTTTGTTAGTGGAGCATCTGGGTGGGTTCCCCTGGCACCCACAGAAGCTCTGGGAGCATTTCCACAGTCAGCTTTGTGCTTTACTAAGCCATCAAGTCCTGGGGGTGTGGGAATCCTGGGTTCCTTTCTCCTCTCCATCATCACTTCCATTTTAGACTCTCCAGTTTATTTTTCTTGTTTCACATTCCTTTCTGGGAGATGGAGCAGCAGAGCCCACGCCTGCAGCTCCTCTGGCTGCAGGAGCCAGCAAAAAGGAGAAAGAAGAAATGGATGATCTGGCTTTCTCCATGCCCCGTCTCCTGCATTCCTTCACCCTTCTGTCATTGGTGGGCAAGCCAGCAACATGAAGGGAAGGGAAGGACAGGGCACAGCTTCCAGGCTCCGGCAGTTACCGGAGGAACAGAAGTCTCCTCAAATATACATATTTAAAAGCACGATAAACACTAGCAGTCACCAGGGAAATATGCCAAGCATCCAAACAAACCAGCTATTATTAAAGCGCAATGGCAAAGCAACAAGGCACGAGACACTTCGGTTGCTTCTTGCATTGCACAGACCAGTTAAGGTTCCTTTAAATATGCAAAATCATGCTGCTATTTGCAGAGCTTAGGTGAGAAATCATGATTTCCCCAGGCACGGCAAGTGGGAGCACACGCTTACCACTGTATCATGAACAATGACTGTGTGGGGGTGGAACAAGAGGACAGAGATCTGGCCTCAGAACTGGCCTTTAGGATGTGGGCACCAAGGCAACAAAGCACCTGAGAGAGAGAAGCAGCGAAGCACGTACCCAACAAGGTACGCTCAAGCAGTGCCGTGGGCACTGTGTCGGTCACCATCAGTGGTGAGATGGAAGCATTGTCCACAATGGGATGAGAACCCTGGTAATTACAGCCTTTTATTGCTAGCAGGGCTTTTCCGCTGAGCAGCGTGGACCGGGATTTTTCTCCCAGAACAGTATTATATCTGTGCTAACATCATGCTGGAGGTGGTAGCATGTCACCTAAAAAAATAACAGAGCTGGGCTTTTCTTTTTTGAAAAAATGTGGCCCTTTTTCAAAAGTAAAACTGCTTCAGAAAAATTGTTGAGATCATTTCCCATATTTCATGACATTTTCCCTGATGATTTTTACTGACAGCGTTATCAAAATATTTTCAGAATTGTTATCACTCTCTTTGCTGACTGGGAACCACATGTTCTTACAGAAAAGCAAGTTCTTGAGGAAGTTTCTAAAACAGTTTAGGTGAAAATTTCAGTTAAAACTTGGATTGCAGAAAATGTAGTGGAGTGCGTGCATTTCAAACGCGCTGAGATGGAACACCTTTGGAGATCTGGGCAGTCGTTTTCTTGTTTTTCAACCAGCTCTACTTAATAATAATTCTTAGCTCTCTTGGGACCTGATCTAAAATCCACTGAAGTCAGGAAAAGACGCCCCCATGCATTTCAGTGGGCTTTGGATCAGCTCCATTAAGCGCTTTTGAGCCATAATAAATATTATGGCTGAGAGTTTGCCTTAGGGATGTGGATGCCCCATTCTATTAGAAATTAATGGCAACTGAGTGCCCAGACCTGTATGTGGATTTAAAATTCTCAGCTCATATAAATATACAAATAGCAGGATGATCGATGTTCACAAACTAGACTTGTCTTGTAGTGGGTGAGAGAAGAGTATACATATATATAAAATATCTGAAACGAAATCCATTCTTCCTGTATTCTTTAAAGCACCAGGAACTGAAAGAGATATAAGAGATTGATGAAATTTCTCCTGTTGCTGGTGTGGGTCTTTCACACAGCAACCCAGGAGAAAAGAATTTTTAAAAATCAGGAAAATATGATTGGCCTGTGGGGACAGGAGAAAGACCTGAGCATCCGACACTGGCTGGATTTCAGGGTATCGATGGCCCACTAACTAATTCTAACGTTGCTGTAAAGTGGGTAAGATTTGCCGAGAGACACAGAGTGGCTCTCCGCCACAGCCCGGATTAGCTCTCAGGCATTCCTCAGACCTCAGTGCTGCCTTTACTGACACCTTCAGCTGTGTCCAGGTTCCTCTGTCGTTTAGTGGGAAGAGATCCTGCACCTCTCTCTCAGTGGTCTGGCGAGAGGCTTCACTCACACACGCAGTATGACTGGTGCACGGCATATCCTGCTGGGAGTGGAACGTCCTGATTCTCCTGTGCTTGCAAACAGCTGTGCAATCCGGACAGCAGTGACACAGCTCCCAGAATGTCAAACTGGCATGGCTCAGGCTGTTCTCACATGAGGAATGCCCTCGTCAGGAGCAAGGTCTGGGGACTCCAGGACACGGATCCTGCTGTGCCCAGCCATGTTCTTTCTTCAGGGGGGTAATCCTGCTCATTTAATTAAAGCCATATTTGCACTGGCCTTTGGGTTTTCCAAGCCCCTGAACACAAACCAGTGTGGGAACGACCTAATGAGTGGAGAAGATAGTGACCTCAGCCCCACTGAGGTGGCAGCCAGCAGCAAGCCGCTACCCTGCCAGTACCCACAATGCAGTGCACAGCTTTCATCTTGAGCAATTCAAGTGCTTCCCAGCGACTTCTTCTGGCACACAGGAAGTGTATGGAAAATATGCAGGGACACTGGGACCCCCCTCCCTAGTATTTATAAACACAAGGGGACATTGAGAACGCTGGCACCTCGCTAACATTTGTCCATAGTGGATATAGGAACTGACAGTTCATCCCACCCCAGAGTAGCTGTATCAGCCAGGGGATAGGATACAGGGTTGGCACTCAGGAGTTCTGTCCCCAGCTGTGCCACTCCCCGGCTGTGTGAGTCCCTTGGGGGGCCTCAGTTTCCCCATTCCACTACTTCATGACACTGACCTTCCTCTGTGAAGCGTTTCGAGTGCTACGCACAAAAGGAGCTAAGTAGCAGCTTTACAGAGAGGGACCTTTCAATATACTGGGGCGTTCCCTACCATTTAGCCTCATAATGATAAAATGATTGCCGGCAGAAGATAAAGCCCTATATTCTCTGCTTTCTCCGGAGGTTGTTCGGTCACCAATTAAAGTTCCATCATGGGCCATGTATTGATGCTATTTCCCATCATGCAAACAGTTCCCATTTGCACTACCCATATATCCTGATCTTGGCTCTGTCACCAACTTCCAGTGTGACCTTGGGCTTCCCCTCCCAATGCCTCTGAGGATAATAGTACTGATCCACCTCGCAGGTGAGCTGTGAGGGTTAATTAGTTAAATTTCCTATAGTGCATTGAAAATATAGGCCCTGTTTCCGCGATATACTTAGCCCCTGACTCAGGAAAACTTCCCTATCTGGTAAAGCACTGAAGCCCCAGCTGAAGTCCCATTGATGTCCAGGCTCCAATTCAGCAAAGCACTTAACCACATGGTTAACTTTAAGCCTGTGGTTAAATCCCTTTGAAGTCAAGCACGTGCTTAAGTGCTTTGCTGAATAGGGATGGATTATTGAATTGGGGCCAAGTGCTTAAATCTAAAGCTGCTTGAAAAATTTCCATTTACATGCTTTTTCAAGGGACGATTGGGTCCTCAGTTAAACAAAACTTTGGGGGAAAGTATCTGCTTTTCGTGGGAATTTTTGACCTTTCCTCAAAAAAAATCAAAAACCACAAAATAAGAAAAGTTTTGGCTGAAAATTTCCAATTTTTCCAAAAAAGTCAAAATTTTCCATGGGGAAACAATACTATTTTTCAACCAGTTCTATTTAAATCATTGAATTGAGGAGTTTTGGTGAACTGGGGGACAAGACACTATATAAGACCTAAGCATTATTATTATTTAATTAGTTTTTTTCTAAGGCACTGAAATATGAAATCACAAAATAAAATTAAAAATTAAAATAAAAAAATACGATTCCTGATTCTTCTTTCCATCACACCAGGGTGCATCTGGAGCCAGGGTAGTTACACTGGGGTACCTCTGAGGTAAGTGAGAGCCGGTGCAGGCTTGGAGTGTCTCCTTGTTATAAGAACTGAAAGGAGTTTATTTTTTGTGTCTGGGAAAATGGGAGGAAAGTGACCAACTTCCATCGAAATTCACTATCCCTAATCCTAGATTTAACTCCAGCCCAAATCTGAACCCCCAAGCCTAACCCCCTTTTAAAATCCCAGCCTGTACTAATATAAATTAAATGCGTTATTTTAAAAGAATCTAGTTTGGCCCCTGAAAATTTCCGCCTGTTCAGCTTTATGTCTGAGCAGCAGCCGACCCAGGGAAGACAAGAAGCCCCACAGGCTGTGTCTGAGTTTACCACGGATAAGAGAGTTTACACAGAACTTCCTCCAGTCTTCCTGGGACATAGAGTACCCAGCGGGTTAAAACTGAGCTGCAGTGTGTTTATGTGCTGACGGGGAAACATGATGACAGATAATCCCAAACAACTTCAAAGCAAGATTCGAGAGGCCGATATGGAAACTATTCCTAAAGCCACGGTGCAAAAAACCAGACTAATTACCACTGAAAACATTAAAGCGAGACTCTCCTGATTGCCAAAAGACATGCATCCCTATCAAGCCACATGGCTCTGCTGCTTTCTCAACCTCCCTGTAGTTTACAAAATGGCTCAGGGATGATTTGGGATGAATTTGTACAACAATATTCTTTAAAGGTTCCCACCTCTGTTGAGAAGTAGAACACCAGGCTCCAGCCTGGAGGGGACATTGACAGCTGTGTATTACCTGCCTCCCAACCAAACTCTGAACCCGCTGATAATCTGTACATCATGCCTGGATGTCCAGAAACTCTTCCGTTTAAACTCTGTACCTGTCCATTTTTTAAACATTATCTTATCGTGCCTGGGGGTTTATATGGCAAAGCAGCCGTCCCCTAGTGACTGGATTTATAACAGAGAGGAGTGCACCAGCTGGGATGAGACAAGCTCAGACCTGCCCTGAGCCTTTGTCCCAAAGGGCCCAAACTCACCCTCGAATTGAAATTCAACAAAAGTGTTGCTAACTTTTTGTTTTAAATGTTGAGGAGCTTCCTGTCCTTCAGGGCGATGTCAGGACACGGCAGCCGGTGTGGTTTCCGGTCCTGCTGAAGCCAGGATGGACCAGAAATCTCACAAGCATCTGTCCTTGCCACAAGATTTTCAGCCTGAATTCTTGACCGGAGGAATTCATAGAGGAACGGATCCAGTTGCTGACTTGGACTGAACTGCCAAAACTAAGTGCTGATGTTCCCCAGTCCTGTGCACGGGGGCCACCTTCTCGCACAGAAATGCTTTCCGTTGCTTATTCTGGCTTACAATCCGCTGCGGACAGAGTGTCAGCAAAGCCCTTAAGAAAAGCCCCTTCCAGAGCTTATCATGCCGAGTGCTGGCAAAACTTGCCCCAGTCTTTGTTTTTCATTCGGCGGTTTAAATAATCCCACGGAATCCTCCCTCTGGGACATGTCTCCTGATGCTTCATTGCCCAGAAACTGTGGCTGAGCTGGTGGGCTGTTTGAAGGGGCTGTTTGATAGGTAAACGCCCTGGGGAATTTATTGATGACCCTGTTACGGACACTGAGGCAGGGTGCACCTGTGGGGGCCATGCCTGGCCGGAGGGGGGTGCGTGGATGGCATGAACCTTTGAGTGAGACACTCGGGGCCTGATTTTCCAAAGTGCCCAGTAGCTCCCCTGGTGACTCCCACGGCTAGATTTTCCCTGGGGCCCAGTGCCCCAGGCATACCTAACACTGAGTAGTTCTGCCCCTGGGGTGTTTTCCCAGGGGAGCTGGACTGTTGCCATCTAACTCACTTTGCACTGGCCATTGAGAGACAGGATTTCAGTCGTGACCAAACGAGGTTCGAGTGAAACGGGTGAGGGAGCAGTAAAGGCTCTAGAAATGCAGGTTAGCCCACCCCTCCCTTCAGTCCCCCAGCTCTGCGGGGCTGGGCAGTGATCCAGCGCCGCCCAGATAGCACCAGGGGTGGCTCTGAGTGGTACTAATTGATAGACTGCTCTGCGTGACTCCGGCGCTCTTCTCATTTCTCCTCCATCCGCACTGGAGGGGGACGAGTGATGGCCTGAAGCCATTACCTGGCTGTGGTGTCCGAGCCCGCTGATGTCTTGCAGAAAGCAGTGTTTCCACGATGCTTGTGCAGGGCCCCAGGATCAGTTTTTCGGGCCCAGGACAAACTTGTAACGTGGGCCCCCTCCCACACACATCCCACAACCCCTCATCCCATACAGACAGGCTCATGAGCCATGAAAATGTTTTCCCTCATGGTAATGGGGGTTGCAGCCTGGGCCGGGCCCCCCAGGTCTCTGGGACCTGGTAAAGTGTCCCCCTTCCCCCCGCCATGTGGGGCCCTGGCCATGTGCAGGGAGTAGGTGGTGTCATTTTCCAGCTGAAGGTCCTCAGTGTTATATTGGAGGCTGGAGCCTGGCAGGGGTGACCAGGTCTTCAGTAGTGACTCCAGGTGCCTTTCTCTAAGAGCATCATTCGTTCAGCTGCTCCTGGGGAGGGGGGGGAGGTGGCTACAGTAAATCTCCCTTTGACTCTGTTAGGAGCAAAGTAAATGAAAGCAGAGATGCTGCGAGGTAGGCACAAAGTGTCACTGCGGAGCTCTCCAGGCATGGCTGCTGGGAGGAGAGCGGCTCCTGGGGGGCTGACGCTTGGCCCCGCTGCCCGTGGCTGCACTCCATCTGTAGGATCTCAGCCCGGCTCCTCCTGCTGCAATCTGATCCGGCGCTGGTAGGATCCCGGTGCTCGGCGCCCGCTCGATCCGTCTTCCTGCTGTTTACGTTACTCTTCTGAAAACAATGACTGCGCTGCAGACTGTGAGGTGCAGGCAGGGGGGTGACCTCAGCGGCGGAGTTGCTCCACTCAGATAGGCACAAGGCAGGCTGTGCGTCTGATACTAAAAATACCCCCTGGCCAGGCTCCGGCTGGACAAACAGCCCTGCCCTAGCAGTGCGAGCCCTGCTCCTTGGAGGTCTCCTCCCCACATGGCGCTCTCCAGGCAGCCTGGGAGTCTGACCCAATCTGCCGGCCTGCAACGAAAACACTGCTGGGATCCGGTCACGCCGGGAACACGGTCTTTCCAGTCCTGGGAGCCATTGTGGGATGCTGCTGGGAAGGCAGCCTGCTGCTCTGACATATTCCGCAGCTGGATCGATATCCAGAGTGGGATGGAAGGATCGCACTCAGATCGGCGTCCTGGGGACAAGGGCCGGACTCGGGGATAACATGCTGCGCTGAACCCAGGCCCGGTGTAAATCCATTCACTTCACCAGGGCTCTGTTTGGCCCATTATCGTTTCTGCTCTCTCCTCGCAGCCTGTACAGGACAGTCCCCTGCAGCATATTCACATTTGCCTGCCCCCGACACAGTCTAGTTCTAAAATGACACCAGCCGGGATGCGAGTGCCTGTGCGGGTGTCCCTTTATTCCACACTGGAACTGGTCCCACCATTGGGGAGTATTTCTCCACTGCCTAATTGCCCCGTTCTGCATAAGAGGGTTATCAATGGATAACTGGAATGGCTGGAGTTGGAAGAGCTAATGAAAACAATTTTTGCAGGGATATTAAACCTTTGTCTTCAGAGCTTAAGCTGATCTCTGCTAGAGACCAGGATGGAGACCTAATGTGAATAGGAGGGGGAGAATATTCCACATCTGTGGGGTTCTTACACCTCTGAAGCATCTGGTGCTGGCCATTGCTGGAGAAAAAGGACTGGGCTAGATGGGCCTCAGCTCTGATCCAGTCTGGCTATCCCGATGTCCTGTATCCCATTGATCTGTCCCTGCTTATGCTCCCTTGCACCACCCACACCTTGCCTCTCCAACTAACTTTGTCTCTTCACGCGCTCTGTGCTTGTCACAGGTTCTCCTGTCCTTCCGTCTCTTCCCTCTCAGCTCCCTGCACTGTTGGCAATTCCAGCATGGTCATAGAGTCATAGAATATTAGAGTTGGAAGGGACCTCAGGAGGTATCTAGTCCTACCCCCTGCTCAAAGCAGGACTAACCTCAGCTAAATCATCCCAGCCAGGGCTTTGTCAAGCCGCGGCTTAAAAACCTCTAAAGATGGAGATTCCACCACCTCCCTAGGTAACCCATTCCAGTGCTTCACCACCCTCCTAGGGAAAAACTTTTTTCCTAATGTCCAATCTAGACCTTCCCCACTGCAACTTGAGACCATTGCTCCTTGTTCTGTCATCTGCCACCACTGAGAACAGCCTAGCTCCATCCTCCCTGGAACCCCCTTTCAGGTAGTTAAAGGCTGCTATCAAATCCCCCCTCATTCTTCTCTTCTGCAGACTAAACAAGCCCAGTTCCCTCAGCCTCTCCTCATAAGTCTTGTGCTCCAGACCCCTAATCACTTTTGTTGCCTTCCTCCAGACTCTCTCCAACTTGTCCACATCCTTTCTGTACTGGGTGTCCCAAAACTAGAGACAATACTCCAGATGTGGCCTCACCACTGCCAAATAGAGGGGAATAATCACTTCCATCGATCTGCTGGCAATGCTCCTCCTAATGCAGCCCAATATGCCGCTAGCCTTCTTGGCAACCAGGGCACACTGCTGACTCATATCCAGCTTCTTATCCACTGTAACTTCCAGGTCCTTTTCTGCAGAACTGCTACCTAACCCGTCGGTCCCCAGTCTGTAGCAGTTCTTGGGATTCTTCCGTCCTAAGTGCAGGAATCTGCATTTGTCCTTGTAGGTCTTGGAATTGGTTGGTCTTGTCCCCAGACGAGACCATCCAGTTCCTCTTCACTGGTGACTCTAAGCACACATTTAATTATTCTGAGGCTGCGGCTCCTGGGGGGTTGTTATATTGCTGGAAGTATGTGCTTGGTTCTCTTTAAGCGATAGGCAATCCTATCCTACCAGCAAGTTCCCACAAACTCGGGAAAGCATAGTCTGCTTCTCTGAGAGAAGGTTTGGATATTTACAGACCTCCCTTAGCCAGCTCCATTCTTCACACCTCATGTAAAATGCCGGTGGCCCTGGGCGAGCCATTTCCCCACAGCCAGGCAGGATGCACTTGTCCTATCGGGCCCTTGGTGTGATAGCCTTAACCACAAGGCCCTCGAACACTGTTTCTTCCTGTCCCCACATGGACTGTGTCAATAGCACTGTGGAATTAAAGCATTTCCACACAGTGCCTCTCTGTGTGTGTGGGGTTTTTTTTTTCTATTTTTTTTTTGCAGCATGCTTTACATAGCACATTGAAATGCAAAGCTTTAATGGGCTTTACCAGGATTCCGGTTTCTACTCCAGCAACAGCACCAAGGGAAATGCAAAGCATTCACCAGCCAGAAGGAAAAGCCCAAGATGTTATCAAATTCCTGGGATGTCTTTTTACTGTCAGACCTTTGCTTCTCCCACCAGTGTGGGTGAATGAGCTCACCACCCAATCAGCTATCTCCAAAGAGCAAGACTGTAATGCAATAAACATCTCCTCTGGCGCCACTAGGCACCGTTCTCATAGCGAAAGGTTAACAGCCTGAGGTCTAGCACAAGGGAAAGGGACCCTTCAGCAGTCCATGAACTCCCAGACGTCCCTGCAGACTGGGTTGATTCTCCATGTAAGCGTGCGTCGCCTTGACTGACAAAGAGAACTGACACCACTGTAAAGCCACGTGACGTGTGTCCGGATGCCACCGTGGTGCGAGCCCTCCTGAACGTGCGTTATAGTAACAATAGTCTAATTAGCCTGGGGCCAGAGTGTGAACCCTTTACAGACCGTGGTGAGCAGCTGCTCGCTCGAGCACCCCCGGGAGAGGTAATGGGACGGTTGGTCTCCAGCATGCGCTGCCGTCCAGCAGTGTCCATAAGGGGGTCTCACAACTTGACCTAGAGAGAGAAAGTGTGTGTGTGTGTAAAACAAGTGGAGGAGAGTGAGCCTGATTCTCTGCTCTGCATTTTGGGGTGATTCTCATTTACACTAAGGCTGCTTTATCCCACTGTAAAGGGGCCTTCCAGGGAAGGCAATTGTAACTGAATCCCACTTTAAGGTCTCTTTGGTCAATGAGTCTAAAGGGAAGCCAGGTCAGCTCGAGGAGCGCTTTTCCCGGAATAGCTATGCTGTCTCCCGCACCAGCAAGGCGCTTTGCACAGGATTCTGCCTGTACCAGCAGCTCTGCATTTTGGCTGGCACTGCTAATTCCCGCCCTTCTGCATGAAACAGGCACAGTTGCGCTGATGCAGCTGTGTCTGTGCTAGGGGCGTCTCCCGGCAGCGCTACGAAGGCCACAAAACGCACCTTGTCCCGCCCTGGCCAACCGAGCTGTGCCGGCACGCCTGGCCGACGTGAAAATCAGGCCCTTGTGTGTGGTCATCTGGGCCAATGCA
This sequence comes from Emydura macquarii macquarii, assembly GCF_026122565.2. NCBI lineage: Eukaryota > Metazoa > Chordata > Testudines > Chelidae > Emydura > Emydura macquarii. The sequence goes on from NW_027131450.1 coordinate 130,977, forward strand.
AAGTGGGCATAAAGTACTTCCAGTCTGCTGTGGGAGCATTGCACACCCACGTTGCACTGGTGTAAATGACCATGTGATGCAGGTTTGTGGAGAATCAGGCCCAGGGTGGGTGTATTTGCCGTGTGTGTGAAAGCCAGGGGGTGCATGGAAGCATGTGGGGGGGGGGATTAGCTTTGTTCTCATGGCTTGCTGTTAGCAGTGCTCTGTACAGGAGGTACGGTGTGCGGCTTGGAGATTGTCACCCATGCAGAAATCAATGCTTAGCGAAGTGCACCGAGAGCTGATAGTATTCATCTCCAGGACACAGGGCAAGCATCTCGCGATCGATCTGTAACTGGATGATGCTTTCCTAAAGTCTTGGAGCGTCTCTGTGAAACTGAGCCATAGTTAGAGACTGGCACAGTCAGATGATGCCATGTGGCTTGTGCCAAACTCTGCTCTCGGTCTGGAAAGTTCTTAAGACCTTTTTCATAGGCCGTGTTTGACATGAAGGTGGACAGACCTAAAAGTTTCTACTTCCTGGAGCCCCAAGACCAAATGCCAGCTCCCAAGCCCTCAATCATTGGGGTGTCCAAAATCGTGCTCTGCTTCTGAGTTTTGTGACTTGCGCTAATCCCCTGCTTTTACCGTATGCTCTGTATCCAGGAAAGCTGCTTGGCTGCACCAACAAAGCCGCCAGCATATTAATTCCAGGTTCCCTGCGCTGCTAGCTTCTTATCACAGGATGGAGGAGCTTGTGGTTAAGGCTCTGGTCTGTAACTAAGGACATCTGGGTTCAATTCCCTGCTTTACCATAAACTTCCCTTATGACCTTGGGTAAATCACTTAATCTCTCTCTGCCTTCGTTCGCCATCTGTAAAATGGGGATAATTCTCCTTCTCTGTCTGTCTCATCTATTTGGGGTGCATGTTCTTGATGGCAAGGACTGTCTCTGCCATGCGTATGTACAGCACCTAGCATGTGGGGTAGAACCCGTGTCATGCTAACTGATGGGGCCATGGCCAGCGCTGAGATGTCGTTGCTGGATGTAGCATTGCTGCTGTCAGGAACAGCTCTGAAACATGGCCCCGGGGGATTTTCTGAGGGGAGATGGAGTATGCAGGAGCCGTGGCTCAGTGCTCAGCTTGGAGTGTGGAAAGAGCAGGAGTTCTCCGAGCCCTCGCCCATCACGAAGCTGTGAGATGACGAGACACAAACATCTTCCACTTACATCTCCTTTCTGAGTTATTCCAAGAGTAACTAAGAAGGAGCAAAATACAACTCTGCTGTAACTCCTGTAGGGTGTCAGCTTTTATCACTTGCTCTTCCTTGCAAATATGCAAAGAGCATGCCAAGAAGACAGGGGTGGGGAGCAAGAGTTTCCAGCTATCAAAAGTCTTTTTATCACAGCAGAGCATCCCCCTCACGCTGCTGCTGGAGGGATTGGAACATACTAAGCTTAGTGACGCTGGACATCAAAGCCACGATTTACATAGCCCTCCCTCAGGAGTCCCCCACTCATCCCTGCCACATCTGGGATGATTGGCCCCCATGTTGTCCTTATCTGATCCCCACCTGTGATCCAGTACTGCAGCCAGCTGCGTGGTGAATTGACGCTTTGCACACAAGGCACGATTATAAATCACACAGGGGGAAGCAAGGTTAGAACTCTGCTCCTTGATCTCCGAAGTCACAGGCCCCTGCGTGGCGTGAGCTAAAGGAGAGCTCTGGTAGCAGGTCCCTGAGGGTCACTGGGCGCCCAGCAGCATACCTCAGTCATGCCCGCAAAGGGGGTATTTCCAAAAGGAATGATGTGCAGCCTTCATTTTGCAGTGGCAATTTGTATCAGCCAGATTTGCACCTTCCGAATGAATTGCGGATGCAAACCAGAGCACTTGCACCTCTAACAGCAGCCCTGTCAACATGAAGGCAATTCAACTACACCAGTGCATCAGCAAGTGTATCAGTTTCCTCCGTGTAGACAGAAGGTGCTGACTTACACCCAGAATCATGTAGCTAGAGGTGCAAGCATCAGGCTTATGCATCCAATCCACTCTGCAGGTGCAAGGGAAGCTGTGCTTTTGCAAATGCAGCTCAAAGCTACCCTGTCACTCAGCCAAGGAGGTCTAGACTGGATTCCCCTTCCTAATCCATCAACCCTGCTTCTAAAAGCCCAGAGTGGTGCAAATCCTGCTGGGAGAACGGGTGGACTCTCCCCGGCCCTGACCACGCCATCCAGCATTTTACTCCTTGAGAGTCGAGTTAAAGGATTTTGTCCGTGGTGAGGGAATGAATGGCTTCTGTGAAGGGGTGAATGCCAAAGCCAAGTCAAGGTATATGATAACCACTCAAGCCGCTCCCTGCTGCCAAGATAACCTGGTGCCATAAACATTATTCCTGCTGAAGAAGTGAGTAAAAATAAAGACAACAACAAATGGAAGAAGGGAACACGGTGGAATTATTCCAGATTCCCAGTGGAATAACTGACAGCAGAATTTGTCTTGGTATTTGAGCCATCCGTTTTCCCTGCGTATTAAGTTGCTTGTGACTCAGGGGCAGCGTGAAAACAGGCAGAATTCTGTGGGGCAAGGTCCTCGGCTGGCCTACACCAGCAGAGCTGCACTGACTCTGGATCTACACCTGTGGTGGATCTGGCCCTGTGTGCAATTGTCGGAGAATTTCAAAACCGGCGTTGTAGGTTGCCACTTTTTTGTGGTCTCAGCAAAACTCCTTGAGTTTATGAGACATTGTCTGACGCCAGAGAGATTGCTGAGCTTCCGCAACCCCCGGGCGGTGTATTCTTTTTCCTGAATGCCAGCAGCAGATTCATCTGCTTTACATCTCAGATAATGCCTGCTCCCAGGGTGCACTTGTTTAGAAGGATTAATGGGAACAAAGCCTATGAGGTTTAAACACGGGATGAGGATTCTTTGGCGTGTGATGCCATCAGCTTGGTCCCAATGTATCCAGGCATGGGGTAGAGATTAATCCGTTTATCACCTTTCTATCAGCTTTCCCGGCAGTATCACAGAGCTAATACTCCATATGGCTTGTAAGATCTGCACAAGGCGATTCCCAGATAACACTAGTCCAGCGCAGCTCCCGCCCGCGGAGGCAAAGCTCCCTCTGCCTTCCCCTGGGAGATCTGCCCTCTGGGCAGAAACCTCCCTTAAGCCCAGAACCAATGCCCATTGAAGCCAATGGAAAGCCTCCCATTGACTTAAATGAGTGCTGGATTAGATGAAAGCCTCTGCTAAAGAGTAACTTCGTCTCTAAAGTCTGGCCACCGCACAGCATGATGTCAGGAAGATTTACCAGGGAATCTGCAAAGAAGAGGCCTCAAAAGCAGAGTGTTTATCATTCTGGTGGCTGAAGGAGTCTGGGGAATGTTTCAGGCAGGTATTATCTGAGCTGGCTTCTTTCTTTCAAAGGCCCCATTGTTTTATTAGCTCGGTTTTGGTTTGAAGCACAGGCTGGGCTTAAATAGCTGAGGCCCAAGTCAGGAATGCACTTAAGCACTTGCTTATCTTTCGGTATGTTCTTAAGTCCCATCGACTCGAGCAGGCACTTAAGTGCTTTCCTGGCCCAGAGACTGGGCCGTGAGTTAGATGGAATACCTGGGAGGGAGGGAGGGAGGGAGGCGTGGGCGTATAGAGAAAAGAAGTGAATTGGGGAAGGAAAGACAGAGCGCACACGCCTGCGGGCGTACAAATATTCTGCCCACGTGGAAAGTCCCCCATGGATGTGTGAATCTGCCTAGCTGAGCAAGCTCAGCGTTTGCCCGGCAGCTTTATGAGTCCATCATTCTCAAAAGCTAGCTTGTGAATGTGGCGAAGAGACTCCGTCTTAGAGCCAACTGTTTGAACAAGATGAAATTCCTCCCGGCTCCTCGGAGAAACTCTCCAGACAGACCCATCGACACAGACCAAGCTCCTCCTTTGTCCACGTCTGGTCCAAGCTAACCTCCTTCAGGCGCTCTCAGGACGGCACCACACATTCGTTGTCTGAGAACAGGCCTGACACTGCAAACCCTTTCTCAGTCCATGGCTACAGAGATGTTCTTGGACTGAGGAAGGCCGGGCTCTATTGTGGCCTATAACAGTACCTGCATCAGTAATCACATCCTTGTGCCACTCAGACCAAGGAGGTTCTTGCCAGTGACGTCACTGGAATCAGGATTGGTCCATTTCTCCGTTTGTCTGCTTAGTGCACCAACGCAGAATGATAGCCATATAGGGCTGGAAGGGTCTGGCCCAGCTGTCCAAGTAAACCTAGACCATCCCTGACAGGGGTTTGTCCAGCTCTTCTTACACACCTTCCACAGTCTCCCTTGGAAGCCCAATCCAGCTCTAACTAGTCTTATAGTTTTAAAAGCTTTTCCTAGTATCTAACCTAGGTCTCCCTTGCTGCAGATCAAGCCAATTACTTCTTGTCCTACCTTCAGTGGACATGCCGAAGTCTGGTTTGTTTAGTCTTTTAAACTTTGCTGCCACCCGTATTTCGAATGAATGTGTATGCGCATGCACGGAGGGCTCGACAACTAACCAAGGTACCAAGTTCAGCTCTGAGCTGAGCAGGTGTGGCTCCAGGGATGATCATGGAGATGCACCCCTTCTGGCAGTGATGAGTTTGGCTCCCAGAGGTCATTGATGGAGTACAGAGCATACGGAATACAACGGGCAGACCCTGTCAGACAGCACCTGGGCATTCAACCCACGTAGAGAGGAGAACGTCTTAATGGAGGCAGTGCTCTCTGTTTAGATCTAAACTGAGGGGGCACCGAGGACTGAACCATTCCATAGTGTTCCCCTCAGCAACAATTTCATAGAAAGTAGCACTTTTCAGTCCTAAAGGAACCTTAAAAAACTCCGTTTCCCTAGGGGCGAGTTTGGTATAGGGTAACTTGGGGCTGACTCTGTATCTGATCGGTATTTATATCACAACAAACCTGCAGCTGTGAGATGATCTCTGTTGCACTGCGTCATGAGGTTTAGAGAATTCTTTGCAAGGCTCCATGTGTTAAGGAAGGAGTCCAACCTGCTTTTACAGCGGGGAGTTTTTAAAGCACGCACACAGGGCCCAGGCATCATTTTTTCGGTCCCAGTACAAACTTGTAACACGGGCCCCCTCCCACACACATACCTGGGCCGGGCTCCCCTGGGCCCTGGTAAAGTGTACCTTCCCCCCCCCCCCCATGTGGGGGCCCTGCCCACACATATCTGAGACTGATTTGGGATCCTAACGTTTCGCCTTGCTGCACATATCCCTTTGACACGCTCTTTCTCATCGCCTCTGCCACAGGCAGCCGCTTGGCACAGCTGCCTGCCGCAGTCCGTAGGAGTGTTACGTAGCTGCTGATGGCTCTGAAGGAAGGGGTGCAGTGCTGTTACCTGGAACATGCAGGGGCTAGCAAGTCCAGCCAGGCAGAAAGTGGGTGTCATGTACGGCGTGTAATACGCTGCACTACAAACAGATGCTGCGTAAACAGAGAGACTCCTGGGCACTTTTCACCAGCACTAGAGTTCACTGGTGAGCAGCGTGGGTGAGACCCTGCCTCCTGGAAGTCAATGGGAATTTTGCTTCAACGGGGCCAGGATTTCACCATGGTTTTTAAAGTGTCTGTAATTTCCTTTTCAGACAAAAGGATCTGTCCCTTTCTCCCTCTGATTCAGCCCAGATGCTGCTGCCCGGGCAGCACGAATAACGGATTGACATTACAGCTTCATGCTGGGCTCCCCTAGCAGCACTGCATAACTCTCTAAATGTGCTGATGTAAAGAGACCAGACGAGAATAGCCTCGTGCTAAATTCGACTACATAGACATGACTCCACGGATTTAAATTTCTGTTGCTCATTTAGCACGAGGGGAAAGGCCACCGGGGTCTCAACTCCAGCATGAAACACTTGGGATTTCTCAACTGGCGCATACATTTGTTTTTTTCCCTTCTGTTTTTGCAGAGAAAACAGGAAATACTTTGCCTTTCTATCCGATGCAACCTTCTTAGATGTGATGTCAGAAATCTCACCAGCCAGTCCCTCTGTAGTGTTTAGACCCTAATCTTTCTATTGTGTTTTCTATAATGGAAAACATATGTGCGGTGAGGCTCCTTTCCCGGGATTTGCAGACATTTCTTGTCTCACCCACTCACCACCAGTGTCCAGTAGACAAGCTTTCTGCTTAACATAATGTATGGACACCTTTCCTCCTTCATGTAGAAAGAACACACCTTGCTTCCATAAACTTCTCCCATTGCAGAGCTCTGATAACAACCAGCTCTCCCTCGAGAGCTCCCCCCAGAAATATTCACACTTCGCTGCTCTGAAGGTCTTTCCCAAGCAGAGATGGTCTGTTCAGAATTCAGTCACAGAATCTAGACTGGATTTGTCTGGAAGAGGATCAGCTGTTCAAGTGCTCAGAACCCACAGCTAGAGTCAAAGTTTCAAGAGCTCAGCTCCGATTGAGGCACCTTATTTTGGTGCCTAAATGATTTCTGGGTTCTTTTGAAAATGGGACTTGAATCTTGCATCGTGCTGTCACCTAGTCTGGGCATTTATGCCTCACTTGCTTATAACCAGCTGTTTCTTCCTTTGTGTCTGTCCTACCCTCTTCAATTACAAACCTACAGCCTCCGGACAGACTCTTCAGTCTGTGTACTGCAATGTGGGGTGCAGCCAGATGCACACGGCAGCTGGGTCCTGGAAAGTAGCCTCAGCACCTGCCCTGAGCGACGGAGCTTTTCACGACTCTCACTCAGACCCTGGGTGGGGATAAAGGCTACGATTCTTTGTTTGCATTGTAATACTTGCGCCAAAGGCTGCTCACAAAGTGGCTAGCTTTCCAGCCAATTGTAAACAGCGCATTTGCATCAGCTTCCCATTCCGTGCATCCTGTTGTCCCTAGTTGCCTTGTAATGCTGATGAAAAACATTGCTTTTTAAAAAATCGCTGGGGACGTTGTGTACTTGATCGCTCAGCTCACCGGGTTCTGTGGTGCTAGCCCTGGGCTGTTTCCAGGCCCATCGACCTATGCCTGTATCTCGGTCTCAGAGAAGAAGGGCCCATGGTCCCAAATACAGGGATCTTAGCTCACGCTGCCCCGCTAAAGCTGCTCCCTGTCTCAGCTCTCTCAGCCCTGGCCGCACGGTCAGACATTGGTAGATGGGGTTCACCGGGAGATACTTATCAATGTACTTATCCAGTGAGGCAAAGACAGGCGCAGAGTCTGGGAGGGCTGGGCTCTATGCCCAGCCCCATTGCTGGCACGATGGGCTATTCCCCTGGACCATTCCCAGCTGACATGATGGGCATCCTGGGACAAGTCGTAGGAATTGCTCTGCTTGATGCTGGAGTGGGGCCCAGGAGACCTTCCGCACATGTTCACCCAAGCTGAGATTTGCCCAGGAACCTGCACCTCCTTGATGCTTGGGGGGGGAAAAAAGCCATTTGTTCCCAATGACCAGAAGCTGCCTGTGTACCCCCTCCTCCCCCGATGTCTCGCTCCCCCAAAGACAGCACTACACGCGTGGAGAAAGCATCAGCTGCAGAAGAACAGCACGCCTTGCTGTTCACCTCTCGCGTCTCCCAGCCAAGCATAGAGCAGACTCAACTCTGCTTAATTTTTCAGCGCCTGCCATGAGGAATTAAGGTGCCATGATCTCACGCAGAACAAGCACTTAGAAGGAAAAGCTGGATTAGGTTGGCGGACAGTTTTGTGATGCTGGCCAAACAGGACAGAGTGCTGTGGAGATCCAAAATTCCCCAGCACCTGACAAGAAACACTGGCGTTCGCAGCACTCCCAGTATCATTGCAATCCAGTGAGGAGCGAGAAACTAGTTCCCCTCATTAATAATTTTCCCCGCCAGAAGCAGGGAGCAGCAGAGGCTGCATGGGACGTGGAATGTGTTGTTTCCAGCAGAGTGTGCTGCTGGCGGGCGAGTGATTAGGTACCCTGGAAAGGAATGAGAAGCCATTGTACAAATATATGAGAGATACCTTGTGGCTATTTCACATAAACTAACCTGGAGAGCGTGCACTGCCAGGCTCTGGGGCTGGCATCGGGAACATACCATGAACCAAAGGAGCCTGAATAACATGCTGAGTGTATCTCAAGTCTGCTCGCTCTTGCCTGGTGCCCACTTCATTAGGGAGATAGCTGATGGCGAGCGATGTGTTGACGCCGTACACGACAGGCTTGCAGGGGCGGCTCCGCAGGATGCTTTTAAAAGAAGAGAATGGTCCATGCTAGGTTTCCATGCTGTGCTGCGGGTTTTATGAAAGGGAGTTTCGGAAGGGAAGGGACAATGGTCTAGAAGATATCCCAACCAGTGGGCTTTCAGCGACAGAACCGGTCCTCTTAATCACTAGCGCTGGCTGAAAATTTCCCATCTAAAGTCTGGGTTTTTTAATGGAATTTTTTTTGGCAGAGTGGCATTTGTCTGTGGTTTTATTATTGAAATGCCCATTTTAATCTAAAAAATGATCTTTTCTTTTAACAAAAACGAGAACACGCTCTTACATTTTTTTCTGGGAAAAGAGAACTTTTCCCCACTAACTCTATAGACACCCCTAGCTGCTCATGGCATGGGACCCATCATACTGCCTGGGAAATTGTCAGGGGAAGGGGGATGCTGCTTGGAAGGCCGAGGAGAAAATTGTCTTGCTAATACAAGAGAATGCAGCTGGCTTCTACCGTTGTCCTGATCAGTGCTCAGGCTTCCCTGTTAGCCCCTTGCACACCGCTCGATCCTCTTGCACACTCTGTTGAAGCAGGGCTAATGGGAACCCATAAAAGGGACACAGCAGGACCGGAAACCGTCACAGAGCAACTTACCGATTGCAAACACCATTCTCCAGGGAATAACGAACGGCAGGAGCCCTAAGAGCCGATCCCAGAGAGAGAATCGGAGGGGAGTGACGGACAATAGGTCAAGTGAGTGTGTTGAGAAAACTCTGGGGAAATGTCTTTAGGCCACAGATCACAGCGTCTTCTCTGGCTGTGGTTTGTGGCTTTGCGCTGAGGAAGTGGTTCTCAGAGGGGGAATGCCACTGCTACAGAAAGTCAAAGGTCAGGCTGAAAGAACCACGGGCTCTGGGGTGTACAGTAAAATGGGCAGAGAGGAAACTACTTGTAGAGGTGGGATGGTCTCCTGAATGACACTGTGCTGGGACTCCAGAGATCTGGGTTCAATTCTCAGCTCTACCACGACTGCTTGGGTGACTGTGGGCAAGTCACTTATTCTCCTTGCTTCCTGGGGATAACGATCCCTGCTGAGATTGTAGGCTCTTCCAGGACCATCTCCTACAATGTGTTTGTACAGCACCTAGCACAGCGGGGTCCTGCTCTCAGTCAGGCCCTCTGGGTGCTACTGTAACACAAAACATAATGTGAATAACTGGCGGTGTGGATCTGGGGAGAGACCAGAAAACTTAGAGAGGAGAACACAGTCCCACCCTGCTAGGACGTGCCGGAGAAAACAAACTCTGGAATGGCCCCTGCCAAGGCGCTCTCTGAAGAATCAGACACGAGGGCTTGAGCTGCTTTATAGACTAATGCCTGGAAAAGAAAAAGCTTCCCAGGCGAGAGATGTTTTTGGGAGAACCACAAGCAGAAGGCTGAGACTCTGAGTCTGTAAAGGGGATGCTGGCGGCCCCTCTGCTAGCCGGCCCCAGGGTGTGGAATCTTTGGCTTCCATCTCGGCAGAAGAGGAAACAAACATGACTGAAATGTGATAAATGAGGCTACGACGCGAGAGCATCTGGGAAGCTGCTCTCCAGGTATTTTTCAGCACAGTCCCAGTGTACAGCTCCTGGCTGGGGAACAGGGCTTCCCTGCCTGAATATACAGGGGGCTGCACTTTTCTACGTTGTTTGTCGTGAATGTTATGGAGCAGGCTGGATGGCCCTGGAGATACAAAACCCTTTTATGCCTAAAACAAGGTCAGCCAGGCAAGCTGCCCCACTGTGCCCTGCTGATGTGCATGGTCCCGACTTAGGGCGTGTCTACACTGCAATCCAGGGTGTGACTCAGCCCTTGTAGACCTACCTGAGCTAACCTGGTGCCGATAGCAGAGGAGCCGTGGCAGCAGAGGCGTCAGCAAGGGGTTACCAGTCCGAGTGCTCCCCCCACGGTTCCAGGCGAGCGCCAGGAGCCCACATTGCTGCGGCTTCACAGCTGATGGCTCAGTCAGACTAGCACAGGTGAATCTGCCCATGCTCCAGTCAGACCTCTGACGGCTGCATAGCCAGACGGTTACAGATGTCTCGTCTGGCGTGAGACGGGAGTTTGGTCTCCAGCACTACTCAGTTCTCTGTCTCTTTGCCGGGATTTCACACCAGGTGGCTAGAAAGGGCCAATGGTGGTGGAGCTGGAACCAGACCACAGACACGTTTCACGTAGGCCACTGAGTATAGCAACCCAGCTTGGGCACAGCCAGCTGAGCTGAACCGGTCACCGAGCCTCACGATCCATCCCCAGCGCCATACAGCACCCTCCTGCAGCTCGGACACCGGGCTACGGCCACTGCACTGCCTTCTCTTCGTGTCAGCCTGTGGACTTTAGTGACAATCTTCAGCTGAGACCAAAACCTGCAGCCTCAAAAGCATAAAAAAACTAGACACTAAATGGAACTTTCGGACAGCTCCTTATTCGTTATAAAGCCCCTTTTCAGCAGGTCAGGTGCATGCATCCCCCTAGCTCCAAGGCAGCTCTGACCTAGCCAGTAACATACTTTATCTGTTGTGAAACTTCCAAGTATCCAGTCAGATGCCTTCACCAAAGTGCTTTTATTGAACATAGAAAATGAATTCCACACAGCGATCTATTCTAATCAGCTACCACAGCAGTTTTCTGTCAGTCCAGTTCATCTCTAAAGTAATTTATGAAATGCTGGTGCAAGATAGAACTTCAGTTGCAACATTGCTTGCTATTTCCCTGGCACTTCTAGCCAAGAGGAACTTTGCAATGCATTTGGATGCCATCTAAGCCCAGGAACATACAATGTGAGCTACTTAACTATAGAGTGCCTGGATAATGATATTTAAAATATTCTCTTAAAGAGTCTGAAAGTCCCTACGGGGAACTTGGTAGAAACCTTGTAATCACCGGTGAGTGGAGCTCAGACCATGTGTTAAGGGGAACCAACTTCTACACTTTGGACGTTATTTACTCCTCTAGGCTCACTTAGTTTATTTGCAAAGACAGCAGGAGAGTTGGGTTTCATGTGTGTCTCCAGGAATTGCCTGAGCCTCTCAGACCCAACATCTGCCTCTGCTTTTATCTCATTATTTACACTAAGATGGATGTCAAGCTCCTGATTGTTTTCCTGGGTCCCGTTTCATTGCTGGGTGGACGCTCTCTGCCCAGAATCACTCATGAAGCTGTAAAATGAGCAATGAAACCATTAGCAGCATCTTTCCCTCTGATTCCTGCCATTTCTCCTTTTAACCCTGAAGGGTGGAGAGGGTCAGGGAAGGCCCTTCAGTCTCTAGACAGGCGCAAAGGACAGAGGACCCGAATCCGGGACAGTGGCTTGCTCAGCAGAACATTTCCAAATGGATGGCCCAAAACGTTCCCCCCTCCGCCTTCTCCTCCCACTTCCACTGCAGAGGGAAGCCAACTAAAAACATACTTTAAAGAATCTTGTACATCGTTTTTCACTCCAGACGAGCCTACAGGGGTATTCGATGTTTATAAATCTGCCTGGATGGCAGCCAGTCCTGCACTGAGCCAAAGTCTCACATATGGGAGCGTTCCTGACAATTGCAAAAGAAATGAAACGTTGCGTTAGTAAGTTACCAGGCCAGCTGTAAAATCTAGCGTCGTCATTACAGGGTATAGAATGTGCCTGCCAGCCATCAGACAACAGTCAGAGGGGGCACATCCGCTCTTACCGGCTTCAGTTCTGATACAGCCTCTATCTGGGGACTGAGCTAGAGCAGGGTTTCATGGGTAGCACTGGGGATGGGGAGTCTGGGTTCTGCTCTCTGCTTCCCACTCATTCTGCATGTGACCTTGGGCAAGTCACTTCCCCTCTGTGTGTCAGGTGCTCCAGCTATAAGACTGGGAAAAGGATAACGACCAAGTAGGGTGAGACCCTTTGGTGACAGGTGTTCTAAAAGCACCAGTAGGGTTCTGATCGCCCAGGCAAACTATGTTATCTTTACAAAGGACACTGACAAATACAGATATTTGAAGGGGTTAAGATAAGCCACAGACTGTGTGCTGAATGTCCAGGTTCCATCTCTTTCGGCACCTTGCAAAATATTCTTTAACTGCCTCTCCCGCCCGGCATTTATACTGTCGGCTGGAGAACAACAATTCCATTTTGCGAGAACTTCTGAGCTGTGAAAACTTGTTTTTGTTTTGCTTTGGAATGGAATTAAATCTTTCAAACACTTCGCAAATTGGAATTGTGTCGGAAAGGTCAGGGATTGGATTTGGGTCTCTTTCTCTCTCTCTCTCTCTCTCTCTTGCAGTGACCTGAGACTTTAGAAATCTTCTTGATGAAAAACGTATGGAAACTGATGCATGCCTGTGAAACATTTCAGCTTTGACAAAACCGTATTTTTTCTATGAAGAAATGTTTAGCCAGAAATGTTCAAACCAGCTCTAGTGTGTGTGTATTTAAAAGGCTAATTTTGTCATATTACAACACTGAAATTATTATTATTATTATTTTTATGATTCTTTTATCAGTGTTACTGTAGTACATAGGCGCCCCAGTCATGGAGCAGGTGCTATTGTGCTAAGTGCTGTACAAATACAGAACAAAAAGACAGTCCCTGCCCCTAAGACCTTCCAGTCTAAGTATAAGACAAAAAACAACAGCTGGACACAGACAGACAGAGCAATGCAAGGAAACAATGAGACAATATCAATAGTTCCCTTGTGTGGCATAGCGGATGGAGGAACATTACACTGCAAGACATTGCGATCCAAAGCTGTTGTTCACACTGAAACATCTGGTATTGAATACATACGTGCAGGAATACATCCCAGACACGCATCATTTATCAAGTACTAATATGGCTAAAGATGCTCCACAATGAAGTCAGCATTCAGGCAGTTCCTGGGTTGATTTGTAGCTGGCTTTGGTCTCTTAAGCACACCCAGGAGCTTTGGTGAGGATGAGTGTGCAAGGCGACTGGCAGCAATGTGACAATGATGATCTTCTCTGGGCTTCAGTGGAATGGGGGGTACAGCAACCACAAGTATTTGCTGACGCCACAAGAAACGGTTTCCCAATCCCATCCGAACGGGGCGACAGCAAAGGTGAATGAAGCCCTCTGTGCAAGAAAGAAGTTGCTCAGCTGCTAAAATTGAGCTCAGGAGGTGACAGTTTTATTGGCACAGTGGGGACCTAACTCCAAGTTTGTGAGACATGAAGAGCTTTCATTACAGAGCGCTTCAATGTGCCGGGAGCTATTTTTTGCCGCTGTTGGACTAAACAGCCATGGGGTGAAATCACTGGCAGCAGGAAGTCACAGAAAGTGACCAGTCAGCATTAGCGCTTGTGGGAATGTTTGTGCGGACACAAATCAAGAATTCACTTTTGTGATCCTTTTTATCATTTAAATGACAGTAGTCGTGCCTGGCGGCCCCCCTTGTGCTGGGTGCTGCTCACATAGTGCCTGGGTCCCCACCCTGACAAGCTCTCCACCCTCCAGATAGACAAGAGAGACACAGATAGGGAGGAGAAACTGACACACAGATTGGTCAAGTGAATTCCCTGCAGTCATCCAGGTCAAATCCAGGAGTTGAATCCAAGTCTCCTGACTCCCACCCAAGTGTCTCATCCACTAAACCGGCTGCCTTCATATTTATTTCCCGGGTGCATTCCTACAAGTGCTTTTGGTTTGCAGAGAGCAAAAGGTTTCTGAACTCCCGTTCATATGAAGTTTCAGGCTAGAATTGTTTGCACATCGACTTTTGAGAATGCTTTGATTTCTCTCTCTGTTTTTTATCTAATCAGGAAGCAGAAACAACTTGCTGTGAGATCAATGGCCAACTACACCATGAATAATAAATCTAAAAGTCAGCTGAAGCAAATAATTTGGAGAAAAAAGCCTCAGGGCTGAAAAATGTCCGCCTCACATGTTTGTATGACTATTCTGAAAAACCAAAAACAATTGTAAAAATCAAACTCTCTTTGTGGATAATTCATGAACTGAAGAAAACAACTATTAGATGAATATTGATTATGAATCGTAAGTAGTTTTTGCTCATCTGTTGTCAAATTATTCCTGCTGGCTGAATAGTTGGAGGGCTTATGGCTGCTAAATTCTGGTGCCTGCATGACCAGCAGTGCCAAACCTACCCACTCAGGAAACTAACCAGGAGTGTTTCACTGGAGGAACAGAATCTCATGCAAACACATGCCTAGCTTTAAACGTGAGTAGCGTCATTTACTTCGATGGATCTATTCACACGCTTAAGGACTAGTTCTCCATGTTTACTTGGTTAAATATATATATATTTTAATTTCAAAATTGTGACGATTTGAAATGCTGAATGGTTTAATTCCAAAAGAAAGGAAAATGTGACCCTTTTTGGGTGCAAAATGTCCCCCTTTCTTTGAGTAGCTCTCATCACCAGGTTTGTGTTTCCCAGACACCCTGCCCCGGGAAAGGACTGCACCAGGGGCAAGGGAACGGAGATTCAGTCCCTTAAAGCCAAACACATGCGCTGGACGTGCTTTGCTGGATAAAGGCCAGGCGGTCTACACTGGAAAGCGAAACCTACGGCACCAGGTCTCAGAGCCGGCGTCAAGGGGCTTGGCCTGCAGGGAAAAAATAGCACTGTAGATGTCTGGGCTTGAGACCCTCCCCAGCCACCAGATTTCACAGCCCGAGCTCCAGCTGCAGCCAGAATGTCTGTACTGCTGCATTTCGCCCGGCTACCTGAACCCTGCCAACCTCGGCCAGTTGATCCCGGCCCTGAGACTCGGTGTGGCGGGCCTTTTATTGCAGGGCAGACACACATGTCCCAGCTGCTAACGCATGAGCGCAGCATCGGGCTTGTTTCCTAGCAATGTTCCTAGCAAATTCATAGCCGAGTGAGCAATCTGCCCCTGCTAATGGCACCCGGGCAGTCTGGGTGCCGCCGAGATGCAGTATCCTTCAGAAACGTCGGACATTTGTAGAGCGAAATGGTTGGTTGCATCTTGCTGGGAGAGAGCCCAGGGGCTAACGTTCCTCAAGTGTTTCTTGCTTCTTATTTTTGGGACTTCCTTGGTTTTGTGCTTATGTTTCAGTGAGTAGCTGGAGATGCTCAGGAGCCAGCCCCTGCCCTGGGTGTGGTGGAAGTTTGGGGGTATGGCCTGCCCCATCTTTCTCCCATCATAGTTACTGTGCACAGTCCTGGGGGGCTCTGTGATACAGCTCAGCCAGGGTGGCCTTGTGCTGGGAGGGGAGATCCGGAGACAGCAGGCCAGGGTGGGGTGGAGCCCAGAAAGGGGCAGTGGAGACGGAGAGGAAAGCTGCAGAATGGCCCCAAAGCTCCCCCACAACTTTGGTGCCCTGTCCATCAGCAGACGCTGTGCTTTGGTAGCTGGGGGCAGGGACGCAGGAGGGGCAGGGTGTCTGATCCAGAGCGCATTGGACTCTGTGGAAAGCCTCCCCCCATGACTTTGTCGGGCTTGACATGGGAGCCGGGGTGCACAGTCAGGAAGACAAGCCACGGGTCTAGTCCTGCCGCCCTTGGCTCAGACGGTCTGTAAACTAGAGAAGCCATGACCGTGTGTCCTGGCTCCTTGAGTGCTGGGGGCGCAGAGCTCCTGGCCTGGGGCCATCCCTCCCAGCACCAAACAATCTGCGGGAGGGAGCAGGAACAGCTGGAGGCCTTACCAGGGCCCGGATCCTACCCACCGAGGGCCAGTCAGTGTGGGGTGGAGAGGGCACAGGCTCTGCCCCGGAGCCGGAGCTCAAGGATCAGAACACCTCCCCTGGCTGGACAGCCCAGGAGGCGGTGCGGATTAAGAGGCGCTGAGTTTCCTGCGAGGATAAGGTACCGAGCAGAGGGTGCCTGCGCCAGGCGGGCAGTGTTTGCCCCTTCCTAACGCTGCCTAAACGCCGCTCGGATCAACCCCCCCGCTGCAGACTCCTGCGATATTTTCATTCTTACGCCCCAGCAGGGAAGCAAATGACCCCCCGCCCGCAGCCGGCCTCTGCCTGCCCCCTTCCCTCGACACACCTCGGGGGAGCATCTGGAGCAATTCGCTCGCCCACGGGCGCCCCTCGGCCGTGCGTAACGCGGCAGTCTTGTCCTGAACTCTCCTCGTTCGCCGTCTCAGCCCTCCCCAGGCTGTCCCGGCTCCTGGCAGAGGCGGTCGGTGCAGATGGAGGCCAGTGTTTCTGCCAGGGCAGTTGGCAGCGGACACAGGAGATCCCGCCCGTGTCCAAATGCCCTGTACAGCGGGACGCGAGGTCAGGGTGGATCCCCACCATGCATGCGACCCAAAGGCTGTTTGCTAAGCGCTCCCCAGCTGCAGGTGAGACCTGGGCAAGCAGGGGACAGATCCTTTATCTTTCCCCGGCTGCACGTACAGCAGCAGAGCTTCCCCCGGGTCATCCCCTGGGCAGCGTTTTGCTGGCCCCGGCTCCCACCTCGCCGCCCTGCCGGGGTTTGGGGCTTGACCGATTCGCGCGTGGCTGAGCGCAAAAGGAAACCGCTACTTTCTCGGACCGGCAGACCGCTGCCGTGTGTGTCAGGGGCTCTGGCCCCAGAGGTAGCCCCCCGGGAGGAGTGAGCTGGCTTGCTTTGCAACGGCTGAACTGCCCAGCAGATCTGCCGGAGGCCCAGCGCCCCAGGAGGGATCCTGCTCTGGGGAGGGCCGGGCACAGGCTCTCCTGCGTGAAAGCGTCTTCCCTGCAAGGGGCAAAGAGCGGGGCGCCAGGGGAAAGGGCCGGGGCTGTGCAGAGATCCAGGCAGACGGGGCAGGAGGGTCAAACGCTCAGCCCCAGGAGAAGGTGCGGAGGCGTGGCGGGGAAGGGGCAGGTGTTGGACCCCGAGCATTTAAAATCCCCGCGGGGGCGGTTGAGAAAAAGGAGGGACGGGAACAGACCGGGAACGAGCGATGCAAATGGGCGTGTGTTCCAGGCCGCTTTGCTTTTCCCAACCAGCCTGCGAGAGGGGGGCAGCCCGCCTGCGTCCTGCGCCTTTAAGGGCTCCTCCTCTGAGCCGGCCACCGGGGGTGTGCAGGGCGGAGGAGGGGAGCCCATCCCCTGCGGCCGCTTTTTTCAGTGCTCCCGGGGAGATGGCACAGGCTCAAGAAGCCGCTCGCACGCCCTGGCTGGAGCCGCAGCTCCGAGCGACGCGGGGAGTTTGCCCTTAGAAGCTGGCGTTCCCCTGCGGAGGGAGCGAGGCGCGGAGACAGGGGCGCGCGGAGCTGGGTGCACGGAACTGGGTGCACGGAGCGGGGCGCACGGAGCGGGGCGCGCAGAGCCGGGCGCACGGAGCGGGGCGCGCAGAGCCGGGCGCACGGAGCCGGGCGCACGGAGAGGGGCGCACGGAGAGGGGCGCGCAGAGCCGGGCGCACGGAGCGGGGCGCACGGAGAGGGGCGCACGGAGCTGGGTGCACGGAGCGGGGCGCACGGAGCTGGGCGCGCAGAGCGGGGCGCACGGAGCTGGGCGCACGGAGCTGGGCGCGCAGAGCGGGGCGCACGGAGCTGCCCGGCGGACATGGCTCCTTGGCCGCCGGGCAATGCCACCTCGTGGGGGGACGCGGGGCCAGCAGGCGAGGGCGCTAACTGCACCGGGGCCGCCAGCCTGAGCCGGCAGTGGGCCGTCGGGGCCGCCCTGAGCCTGACGGTGCTGGTGATCGTGGCCGGCAACCTGCTGGTGATCCTGGCCATCGCCAAGACGCCGCGCCTGCAGACCATGACCAACGTGTTCATCACCTCGCTGGCCTGCGCCGACCTGATCATGGGCCTGCTGGTGGTGCCGCCCGGCGCCACCATCGTGCTGAGCGGCCACTGGCCCTACGGCACCACGGGCTGCGAGCTGTGGACCTCGCTGGACGTGCTGTGCGTCACGGCCAGCATCGAGACCCTGTGCGCCATCGCCGTGGACCGCTACCTGGCCATCACCTGGCCGCTGCAGTACGAAGCGCTGGTGACCAAGGGCCGGGCGCGGGCCGTGGTCTGCCTGGTCTGGGCCATCTCCGCCTTCGTCTCCTTCCTGCCCATCATGAACCACTGGTGGCGGGACGGGGCGGACGAGGACGCGCTGCGCTGCTACCAGAACCCCCGCTGCTGCGACTTCGTCACCAACCTGCCCTACGCCATCTTCTCCTCCAGCATCTCCTTCTACCTGCCGCTGCTGGTCATGCTCTTCGTCTACGCGCGCGTCTTCGCCGTGGCCAGCCGGCAGGTCCGGCTCATCCAGAAGGACAAGGTCCGCTTCCTCCCGGGGCCGCCCCGCGCCCAGGGCCTCCCCCGGCGGAGGAGACCCTCCCGCCTCCTGGCCATCCGGGAGCACAAGGCGCTCAAGACCCTGGGCATCATCATGGGCACCTTCACGCTCTGCTGGCTGCCCTTCTTCGTGGCCAACGTGGTGCGGGTCTTCTACAGGTCGCTCATCCCCGGCCAGGCCTTCCTCTTCCTCAACTGGCTGGGCTACGTCAACTCGGCCTTCAACCCCATCATCTACTGCCGCAGCCCCGACTTCAGGGGCGCCTTCCAGAAGCTGCTCTGCTGCCCGCGCAGCGCCGAGCGCCGGCTGCACGCCGTGCCCAGGGACCTGCGGCGCTGCCCGTGCGCCTTCGCTGCCCAAGGCGCCTCCCCGGGGCAGAGCAAGCCGGTGGCGCCGGGGCGGCAGCCCGCGGGGGAGGAGGAGGAGGAGGACGGGGGAAGCAGCAGCAGCAGCAGCCGCTCCAGCAGCAGGTCGGAGGAGACCAGCTTCTCCCACCGCAAGAGCAACGGGCATGGCCATGCCCAGCGCCCCCTCAGGGAGGCCCAGCTGCAGGGCACCCAGACCACGCTGTGCCCGGCGCTGGAAGAGTAGGTATCGGCGGCCAGAGCCAGAGAAGCGGCAGAGGGACCGGGGGGGGGAGGGTGATTACAGCTGGGCCAGGGCGAGCCCCTGGGTGTGCAAAGACCCGGGAGCCGGGGCCGGGAGAAGGGTCGCCTGCGGGGTGCAGGAGGCGAGCTGCAGCCAGATCTGGAGGAGTTTTAGCCGTCAGCCTGTCTGCAGAGCCGCGGTTGCAGAGGCTCGGCCGCGCTTCCACCCCAGGCTCCGCGTCGTCCGTTGATTGAACGCAGGCTGAGGTTTCCATTTCACACCGGGACGGGCCTTTCCCTAGCGAAGCCAAGTCTCTGCTCGGACAGCTTCACAGGACAGCGCAAAGTGCGAGCGGTGCAGCCGCTGTTTATCTATCGGTTGTGCAGGCTTTATACAGGGCAGGGATCCTTACTTCGGCAACAGATGGGCGGCAGAGATGTCCGGGCCAGCGGCTGGGGCTGGTAGAGGGACCTGGGGACAGTGCAGTGATTCACTTCCAAATTGCAGTGGACTTGGGAAAGCTCTGACACTATCTGAAAGGGAATGAAGGCCGGATTGCAAAGGTCTTTGGGCACCTGGCATTCAGATGACACTCAGTGGGCTTTTCAAAAGCACCTCGCTTTAAACATCTGGCATTGCATCTGCATTTCCCTGCTTCCGGGGTGATTTGCTTTAGTCCCTGATTTTCAGTCTAATCTAATCTAACCTAGCCTCATTCTTTAGACATTTCTAGTGCCCCATCCGATCTGAAAATTAGAGCTTCTGGGGGCTTTAATAACTCAATACAATGTCAGGGGTAAACAGGAAAAGTGCGGGGCTTTGAGTGTTCCAGCAAGCTTTACTTACAATGAAATTAGCTGCACACACACACACACATAAGGCATTTTCTTTCATAAACAAAAACACAGAAGAAATTGGAGTTCGGTCACTTTTCTTCATAAATAGCATCCGGTAACTTTTTGCAGAGAACAGGAACTTTCATTGTATCTTTGCTCAGTTCTGGAGCTGTAGTTGGAATAAGCTTTTAGTTGCACTCTGGTGGGAGGGCTGTATTTCTCACTTCTCGTCCAAAGCACCGTGTTCTCTTGTGGTGCATTGCCAACAGGAGCCTGGGGCCTGCAGCCCTCAGTGAGTCCATCCACAGGGGATCTCCCATTACAGCCAACAGGAGTTCTGCTTCCATAAGGACTAAACAGAGTAATCAAAATCTACCTGTCCATATCTACTAGCATAACCCCATCACCCCGGTATTTAAACTCCATTCACAGACTAGACATCCGTTTCCGATCAGTGACACTATCCACCACAGACACTTTGAAGCTCCTAGGGATTGTTGACTAGGAATAATTACTTTTATTATTCATTCTTAGTCGTACTATTTATTTTCAGGCCAAACCTGGAAGTCCCGACTGAGTCCTAGAACTGATTAAAAACGTTTTCACGGGGCTTTTTTTTTTTTTTGGAAATTTCTACTGGGTTTGCAAAACTTTGAAATTTCATCAAAATGTTTCAATTGTCAGTTGTTTTCACGCAGCTCCGAAGGTAGTCAGCCCGCTCCGCACACACCCGCGTGCAACACTTTTCAATGACATTTTTAATTGGAAAAAAAAAATTGGAGGAGGAGGGTTGTTGGTCAAAAATAGAGCATTCATTGCCATGTTTTGCCCTGCTTGAAAGTCGGCAAATTTTGATTACTCTGTTTAGGCCTTACTGAAGCAGAACTCTGGTTGGCTGTAATGGGAGAATCAACTCACTGAGGGCTTCAGGTGCCAGGCTTGTGTTGGCAGTGCACCACAAGAGAACACGGTGCTTTGAGAAACGCGTGAGACATACCAGGCACCTGATGGGAGACTTTGCTGTGGGCATCAGACAACAGCAATAGAAGGGGGATCATTTCAGGGGCACAAAGGCATAGAGGCACGGTTAGTGAAGATATAAGGGAAGCCATAAAGTACCGGCCTCACAGAAGAAGAGGGTTTTAAGGAGTGATTAATCCATTACATACTCCCTGATTCACTTCTCATAGAAGCAGTCAGTTTCATGCGCGGTGTCTGTTAGTGCAGAGCGATAGACTGTAGCTGTGATAAGTTTAATAGGTGGGAGAAAGCCTGAGTGACTGGCACTTTTAAGAGATGGTGTGTCTGTTCTGGAGTGCAAATCAGCCCAAATGAAGCACGGTTATTCTGGAGAACACGTTGCACCGGATACAATTTCTCAGGGTCTTCAAGATGGGTGAAATCTTGGTCCTATTGAAATCAGTGGCAAAAACCCCACTGACTTCAGGATTCCACTCAGGGTCTTTTGCATCTTTAAGCAAATGTCGCCATGAGTCATATTTGTTTGGCTCTTCCCTTGCTGTATCCATTATAAAAGTGCACAAGCAAATGATAGAAATTACCTGTAAAAATCCTGATTATTAATTTACTGTCCTTCTTTTTTTTTTTTTCCTAAAGATTTACCTGCAAGGAAGCAAAAGCAGGTCCTTGAGCATGCTTGAAAAGGAAAGAAAAAGAGAAGAATGTAAGTATAGATATTTTATTGCCTGGAAAATGTTGTGATATTCCAGCTACTGGTGGGGTCAAATTTTTAAAAGAGCTCATGGCCAGATTTCCAAGTGCTCGGTGTCAGGTCTTCGAAAGAGCCAAGCACCAAACATGCATCCAATGGGCGGAGCTTTTCTGAAAATCTGGCCACTTATTTAAGCTTTGTGAATGGAATTTCACATCAGTTTTGCAAAAAGATTCATACAAAGAACCCACAGCACTGCATTTCCTTTGGAAGTTGTTTAGCCGAGTGAAGTATCATTTTAATACATGGTCACCGCTCTACAATTTAATGTGGAATTATCACAGCATTATCTAATAATTAGTACATAAAGATAAGGTAGGAATGGGCAAAAGCCAGGTTCCTATTGTCATTGACATAAATGGAAGTTAAGACCCTAAATACGTTCCAGGATTAGAGGCAAAATGCTTTGGCACCCTTTGGGATGGAAGGCATTGTAGAAATGTTTGTCTGTAAATCAGTTTGGATAAAATGAGCACCGGTGACGGGTGATGTTCAGCATTGGGTTTGGAGAATGTCAACACATTCTGTTGCTTCTAACTTTCTCCAAACTGTTTGGTTGTGTAAAATGGGGCTTCAGAACAGAGTTCCTCGTGAGAGCTCTGGGACCTAGGCTTCTATTCCCAGCTGGAAACGAGGGGAAAAACCACCAGATGCAAACATTTGGGAACCTTAAAGATCACTCAGTCCAAATGTTGCGCTAATAGTTGAAGGTACAGAGGGCTGCTTATCTGATCATTATTGATTCCCTTGGTGCTAATGAGACCCACCTCAAATCTATGCCCCACAAGTGACCTGGGGGAGAAACTTTTCTGAGACTTGAAGAAATTCTCTCCCCTGTTTTGGTTTATCGGTTTGTGCTGCCCCCCTGGGTCTCCTGAAGTATGTCTGGGCTGAAAGCGGAGATAGTGAAATGTCACCCGAACGCATAGAAGTATCTTGGCCCATCTGGAGTTGGGAAGTACCAGGGAGATTTCCAGAGTCAAAGAAGTTCAGAAACCAAGGTGCCATGCCATTTGGGGTTTGCCCAGTCTATCTTAGCAGCAGCTGCACCTCGGCTCATTGGAAGTGCAGCTTCCCATTGTGTCAGTACAGCCCTGCACGCTCCTGTGGATGGTGTGGGCCCTGATCCAGCAAAGCACGTAAGCACATGCTTTACTTTAAGGGTGTGAGCAGTGCCATTGATTGCTGTGTTACTCTCTAGATAACTAACACGCTTGTGTGCATCGGTTGTATATTCTGTTGCTTCCACGGGATGCATTTATTTGACTTCAGTGGTTCTTAAGCACGAGCTTCACGTTCAGCATCTGCTTAAGAGCTTTGCCACGTCAGATGCTGACATCTCGAGAGTGGCTTTGATTATCCATCGTTTTTGTTCAGACCTCATCCACGATTTTCCTTTCACACTACAGTCAATTCTTTCTTCTTCCTTTCTTTCAGGAACGTGTCAAGGCCCCTCCACCTGGCCGTTGCTCTGGGTTTGTGTGCCAGCTACTATCCACCTGAAAAGAGGAAATGATGCATGTAGATCCATCATAGTTTTACTTTTGAGGTTGACTCAGGTATTTTGAACGCACATACCTTAATTTCCTGCCTATTTCTTCAGGGTTGGACATAGCGGAGAGGAAACTGTACCTTAAAGAAAAGTGTTACAGAGGGGTGGCATCTCTTTAAAACAATCATTCCCGTACGTATGGCAAATGTGCAGGAAAGAGGTGGGCTCTTGCTGTCATTCGTTGTTTTCAGTAAGAGCTCTTGACAAGTGTTGGAATTATACCCGGGTCCCAGAGGGCTAAGCCGAAATATCTTAATATTACTTCAGCATCGGAATTCTGGAACCAGGTCTAGAAACAACTCCAGCGCCTCTGGTGATGTGACGCTGCACTCCATGTGAGAGACCTCCCTCTCCAAGGCGAGGCAGCTGAATTCCAGTGCTGCTCAGGACACGGGTTAGCTCAGGAACTGACCAGCCTAAATGTGAACAGTGTGTGTAATCTCCAAAGATGCTCCAAGGGAAGAAGGCATGAGGATGTTTCCTGTATAGATTGCAAGAGAAATTACTACCTCAGGAGCAGTACTTCAGGATGCAATTGGAGTTTGCCTTTGATAGCCAGAGCTTTCTACCCTCCAGCATGGATTCACACCTAGCGCGGCCCTGAAAGCGCTGGGGTTTTGATACACTGGGCCCGATTCTCCCCTGTGCTTGTTGCTGTCATTTACAGCTGTGCACAAGGGGTGTGAAATGCTACCGAAGCAGAATACGCAGGAATAGCTGACTACAGCAGGTGCGATGCTGGGAGAATCGGCTCAGGATGCTGAGATAATGTACCGGCTGAGCATTGATTTGCTATCTGAGATGTTTTGGGTTGTAAATACGATAGTCACTTGTAAATAAAAAGATATATACCTAAAACCATTCTTAAGTACGGATGTCTTTCTTGGACATGGGAAGAACTGTGCATGGTTCTTCTCAGAACTGGCTTTGGAGCAGTCTACATTACGGGAACAATGTAGCTCCGCTGGTTAGATTCCAGTGAAGTAACCCTATTTCTATCCCCTAGGGTGGCTTTGCTGATACAGATATGGGCTTCAACAGGCAAGCAAAGAGCTGATGCGCATAGCTGCTCAGGGCAGGAGCGCACACGTTTCAGCCCTGGAAAAGGGAGATTTTCCAAGGCATAAAGGGCAGTTCGACACCCCACTCTCAGGGCTGGTTTACACTGGGAATTTACATTGGCATAACTACATTGCTCAGGGGTGAGAATTCTTCTATCATCCTAGCTACCACCTCTTGGGGGGGTGGAGTACCTGCGCCAATGAGCATAGACAGCGTCTGCGCTGAAGTACAACAGTGGTGCTGTAGCGTTTCAAGTGTAGACAAGCCCTCACTGACGTCCAATGGGAACTGGGCGCCTAACTCACAGGAACTCAGTGTTATTCAATGGAATTCAGCCTTTAGAGCAGGCAGCCCCTTTTTGGCCAGGAGAAATTTACATGAGAAGTAGTTGCAGCTACAGGAAACTCGGTAGCAGGGCAGTCCAGAGAGGTTCCACACGCCGCACCAGAGCGCAGCACACTGGCTCGTGTGAAATCAACAGAGCTCTGTGCATGCATGAGTGTTTGCTGGCCCAGACCTACTTCCAGACTCAAGACCATCATTTCCCATCAGGCTTTAAGATTTTGGCAAGTGCTCAAGCTTGTGTTCGAGACCCCAGATTAATGCTTGCTTTGCCTTCACCTCATCCCGTTAGCCAGGGTCGGCAGTGCAGACCCACAGATCATGTCTGATCGGCACAACTTTAACAAACTGGTGGGGCAGGCCTGAGGTTTTTGGTTTGAAATCAAAGTTTTCCTTCTCCTGGGATCCCAGCTCAGTCCAGGCATAATAAACACTTCCGAGAGCTAAGGGGGAATAGGCAATTATAACTCCTTCCACAGCAGCTGGAAGCAGTGCCACAAACAAAGGATTATTTGCTACATCAGGTGGGGGAAAAGCCCCTGGAGCAGATGTTGAATAGGCACAAGAAATCTTGGCCAATGTGCATGGAAGTGGAGTGATCAGCTCTCTCCTTCTGCTGGGGGCAGGTTCCTCTGGGCCATGTCTGCTGGCTCTTTAGACACCTCTGAGGAGCACCGAGCTCTGCTCCGTGTCCCCATCAGATTTGCTACTTTTGACCCTTTGACCTTCACACCTATTCCTGGTTTTTTCATTTGTTGTCCCACGTATTTAGTTGAGTCCGAGCCCAGTAGCTCCTCCCCTGAGGCTGAGGGAGGGGATTTTTGCGGTGGGTGGGCGCACCCCACCTCTCAGTACCCAATTGGACTGCTGGGGGTGAAATGGAAGGAGAACCTTAAAACAAAACTTGCCAAAATTTCTGCAGCCTCAAACCGGGTAGAACTTGGAGTTACTGCAGGATTTGCTTTGGGGTGAACATGCCCTGAAAAGCAACAAGCTTATTAGCAATAAAGAGCCTCTTGTGATACAAATGTTCACAGCAATTAACAAACAAGGGGAGAGAAATCCCGAGCCGAGATGGATAAGGGCCAGTTCAGCGGGAAGGTTCTTTAGCGTGTGGCTTCCAGCAGGTGTTCAGAAGGCATTCGCTGGACTTTACTGATCATTTGTCTTTCATGAAGTTCTTGTTGGTACCTTCCTTGGGGCTGTATTTAGCCTGGTCTCCGTGTCCAGCAAGAGTTGGCCAAGCAGCAATCCGCTTAATCTGCTGTAAGGGAGATCGAGGTTAGGTATTAGGCAAAACTTTCTGACTCTAAAGGTAATTATAGTGCTGGAATCCGTTACTGAGGGAGGTGGTGGAATCCCCATCACTGGAGGTTTTTAAGAACAGGTTAGATAGACACCTGTCAGGGATGGTCTAGGTGTACGTGGTCCTTCTTCCATGCAGGGGGATGCACTAGATGACTCCTGGAGGTTCCAGCCCTTCGTTTTTATGAATCTATAGTTAGTGCGGGCCGCTGAAAAGGCAGTGTCTCCCCTTTCAAGAAAGCAATGAAGAGATTCCCAGTGCCACCTCCTGGCTAAAGGGAGGAATGCCATCACATCCCACTGGTGGGAGTTTTAATAGAGAACCAGCCGGACTGATCTGTGAACAGACCATGTCTCAGTCTAATGTGGATAATGAGGGGGTTTTTTTTAAATGTCATTCTTTATTGGCATATTTTATTTTTAATATTTTGCAAGATTGAAAGTGGCAAACAACCAAAAAAAAAAATGCAAAGAATCTGAACAGTTCCATTCTATTTTTATTATTAAGTTCAAATGTTCAGATTCAGCTGCTTTTCCCCCTTCAGTCAGTTTAATGGATCTCCAGATTTCCTGCGGTGTTATTCATAACCTCCTTTACTGACTCATTTAGAAACAGCAGCTAATCATGTAGCCACAAACACTGATCATAAACTTCAGAAAGCAAGAAACCCCTCCCGCTCTGGAAGGGCCTAATCCTCAACCAGTGTCAATGAGTGTCACTCCACTGAAAGCAATGGACTGGGATTGATTGGCACCAACTGAGCATCTGAACCTATGACTGCAGCAATCACAGAACGTCTTAGCAAGGACTTAAGGCTCAAAGCAACTCCCCTGAGTTTCTGACAGCCCTATGGGGAGGCTGGAAAATCTCCTTAGAGACAGCGGTAAGATCAATTACCCTGCAATGTGCATCAGTTCAGTTAATCATTTATTATAATAGAGAAGCTGCTGTTATTAGAACTTGGTCCCGAACCCAAGGAAGTAAGTGGAAAGATGACTAGTGACTGGGTTTTGTGTCACTGCAGACACATGCTTATCTGTATGTGCTCTGAGCAGGTGCATTGACTTCAGTGGAATGACTTGTCAGTGTGCAGCTAAGCAGGCGCCTAAGTATTTGCCGGAGCAAGGCCTCAGTTTCTAATCCAAATAAACCCCCTATGAGTGGCTGGAGGTGTCATTTTTTTAAAGTCTCTGATCTGAATTCCTCTTTGCTGGCTATCAATCATCATCCTGCTGTGATGAGAATCTTCCTTCCTGCTGCCAGAATGAGGAATGCTGGTGAGCTGGGCATGGTTAATTTCACCTAACGACAGGTGTGTGTGTTTCAGCTGCACTTTCTGCTGCTCTTCTGCTGGGGTAGCTCCTTGGTTTCTCTATTTTTCATTCATGATTGGCCCAGAACAGCCCAACTTTTTTCCC
The DNA here is from genome assembly GCF_026122565.2 of Emydura macquarii macquarii. Taxonomy (NCBI): domain Eukaryota; kingdom Metazoa; phylum Chordata; order Testudines; family Chelidae; genus Emydura; species Emydura macquarii. The sequence continues at coordinate 158,202 of NW_027131450.1, forward strand.
CTTTCCTTTCGTCTACAGCCTAGGAGGGGAGCTGACCTTGATTGTGAGTGTGTTGATGGAGTGATCCTTTTACAAACTTAAGGGTTTAGAGGGTACTTTCCCTGCTAATTCTGATAGTCAGGGGGTGAAATCCATGTGGTTATATGTTTATGATTTTCTCTTCCTTTGTTATTTAACTCCCAGCACTCGAACTGGCAGTGAGAGTAGGTTAGATTCACTAGTTATGGGGGAGTGTGAAGTGCAGCGTAAGCACTGAGCATCAGCAGTGTTCTAGAGACTTCAGAAATGCTGGTAGACTCTGGGCAGTTAAAATGAGTCCGTGTTAAGAGAGTGAAACTAATTTACCCTCCATGTGTTGTCTTTAGTTCCCCATAAGATCTCAAATACCAGTCTGGCCTGCAAAAGGGAGAGTTGTCCTCTTCAGTGTCCTTACTTTTCAAATAATGTTTAATTCAGGTTTGTAAAATCATCATGAAAACTTTACAAGCCCCGGCAGAGGAAGCTACTTGCTCATGGTGATGGGGGTGAGGGAGAGGGGATTTTATTCTTCTCTTCCTCCCATTAGAAAAATATAAAATGGCAAGAAAAGAGTCTCAAACTGAATCTTTATTACAGAAACATAAGCAAGAGACTCTTTAAAGAATCTCCAGGCTATTCCTCCCTGGCTCTGTGACTTCAGTGCAACACAGGAAAGTTTAAGAGGTTCAGTCACTTATTTTTCTTGTGGGGGGGTTCTGCCTGCTCTTGGCTTGGTAACAAAAAGATGCGTTTTGCTCCCTCTGTCCTAGGATCTGCTCGCTGCCCAGGTTGCATCTGTTGCAGAGCAGAATGAGTTCATCTATCTTGCTGTCTAGTACACGTTCTGAAGAAGAGAAACCTACTGTTGTCTTGTGGGGTAAGGATCCTTTGTCAGGAGGAACTGCCAAGGGGTGAGCAAGATGAGCTGTTCTCTGGGTTCTCAGAACCAGTTGTGTGGTTTGTAGCTGGTATCTGCTAGCAGAAGGGAGGTTGATGGGCAGGAGGGGGGATCCCTTGTGAAGGGGTTGCAGAAATACCACTACAGGATGATATAATAAAAGCGGGTGTGTGAGAGTGAGAGAGAATTTTTCCCACCATAAGGCCAGTGGATCATTTCTAGGTGATGGAGCAAACCGCATTCCCCCCTTCCCTGGTCTAGGAGGGTCCTGGTGCCACCACGCTGCACTGTGATCGGCGTGGGATGTGCCTTCTCTGCTCGCCTCTGAGCAAGTGACCCATCTGGGCCGAAGAGGAGAGCATCAGCCCCTTGGCCAGCCAAAATAAGTCCCCAGGCTTTTCCTTTCCTCCAGACTCCCAGCGTTGTGACTTACCATCTAAGTACTTGCTTAGCTACTCCTTGAACCGGCCTGGCTTCCAGGGGATTCTGTTTTAACCCTGCCTTTAAGTGCTGTGTAGTGCTTCTGGCGTGCTTAGCGTCCCCGCATCCCTGCTGCTAGTTTCATTCCAGCTTCTTAAATCCAGCCTTAAATCTTACTTGTTTTCTTTGGCTGAGGCTGAATGAAAGGAGGAAAAGCAAAGCACTGGCTGTATGGTGGCATCATTAAGCTCTCGACTGGAGTTTCTATGTAGGAAGATGTGTTAGGGTTGCAACTGCTGGGGAGAGGAATTAAAACAGCTTTTGGATAGTTCCAGTGCCCCAGTTTGCAAAATACAAGCTGGTGTGTATTGGAAATACGGTCCCATCAGGAGTCAATGACCTTTCAGAGCAGATTCAGAGGTAAACTGTGTTCCACACAGCAGCATGTACACTGATAGGTTCTAGGCCAACCGAAGCATTGGGCTAGATGCCGGGATTATTGGATAGTTATTCCCTGGGCTGTGTTCTGCGGGAGGTCAGACTAGACTATCACAATGCTCCTTTCTGGCCTTCAGGTTTCTGCCAATGGGAAATACCTCTCAATGTCCCTGTCTTGTAGTGTGTGTGGATTCTAAAATGTATTTGATCAGGCCCCGCTTCTTTGTGTCTGTAGTAGTTTACGCTCCATCACCACATGAGTACATCCACCGATTAAAAAAAATAAATAAATTCACCCACAACTCGCACTACATATTAAAAGCAGTAAGGCATTGATTCAAACCGAGTCAACAATCCACTGTAATCAGAGCGAAAGCAAAACTGCACCTATGCTCGACGCTTACAATTAAATGTGCACACCACGCCGTAGCAAACGGATTAATGTACAGATGGCAACAACTTTGTATAGTGCTATGCAAGCCTGATGACAATCCTTCCCCTTCAGTCAAATGCACAGCACCGTCTGAGGACCTGATATGTCTGACGGAATCACCTTTGCTAGTTATTCAGTGCTGTGGGTAAAATGTGCACAGTATTGTCCCCCCTAAAGCTTTTCACACCCCCCCGAATACATTCTGTGCCCCCTCCCCGAGAGGGCCTGCCCCTTCCCCCATTTGAGAACCTCTGGGCTAGAGGGATTTGTTTGCTCTTGAATTTCCATTGGCAGATGCAATTTTTCTTCCACGCCTTGCAGGGTTTGTTGATAATGCCTCCACAAATGCGGCTGTGTTTTTCCCTAGGCTGTGAGCTGAACACCAGCACCAGGAGGTGTGTGGTGACGGAAGAAGATGACTTCCTGGAACACCTGGTTTTACTGAAAACAGTAAGCTACGTAACTGTCTGGGGATCCTGTCTGATAACCAGGGCTTGTCTGCACACCAACTTGCACCAGTTTAGTTAAATCAATTTACTTAAACGACTGCAAATCCCTGAGTGGACACTCCAATTTCAGTTTGAGGGGCTTATTTTGGTTTGGTTTGGTTTAACTTAAGCCCAGACTCTGCTGACGAGCAAATGCAGAGGGGATTTGGACATTTTTGGAGCACAGGAAAGTCCAAGGTGCCCTGCGTCTGGTCTAGGAAAGCACGTGTGTCTGTGTGGGAGATGAGCTCTGCTGACTCAGTGCCATCTCTAGAGGACAAGTGTCCACATGCAAGTTGCCTGGGTTTGAGGAGACGTGGTCTGTTCATCCAGCCCTGGATGTTTTCCTTTCGTCCTTAGAGGCTGGGTGAAAGCACCCATGGAGAGGGCAATTCTGGGGGGAGATTTGCTCCCACTGCCCATGATGAAGAGAGGACGTCAGCCCCCGGGACTGGTGATCTGGCATCTTTAATCAGCACCTACGTCCCAAGCAAATGTTTAAATAACTTTAAAAGCTGCCTGGGTGAGGCCTGCTGGAGGGCGACTGACTCCGTGAACGTGGGGTTAGACGCAGCCTTCTGCAAGCTGGCCGATGGGGTCAGAGTGCACTGAAGTGGGGCAGGAGGAAGGCTCGCTGTGTGGGGACCAGCCCACTGCAAACCAGCATCACGGTGCCGCGGCTCTGTTCTGTTCTGTTCCACCGTTGCAGATCTGTCTTGATGCGGAGGCCAAGGATGAAGTGCACGTGGTGGCGGTGGCGTCAAAAAACACCTATGGCGACAACAGGCCAGTCCCCATCGCTTCACTGAGACTCTCAGTCCTACCAATGGTAACTCCATGGGGAAACGCGCTGCATGAAGGCAGGAGTTTAACAGCGCAACCCCCCAGAACGCTCTCTGCCCAGCAAACGACTCATCTGGGCAAACTACAGCGTGGGCACATGCCCGCCAGCTCACCTGGCAGCTGTATGCCTCAAGTTCACGGAGCCGCACGCTAGCCAGCTTCTTTCTTCTCAACATCTCAGTGATTCTGGTTCTTATTTAAATGTGAAACGTTCTGTTTCAGATCAGTCTCGATGGCTTTGAATTTATCCCTCCTGTTGCCTTTGAATTAAAGTCTGGAACTGGGCCAGTTTATCTCAATGGACAACATCTGATCTGTGAGTAAGACTGGTGCCCTGGTGTCTGTAATGAACTGAAGCGACAGCATGGCTTGATTGGAGGGAGCATTGTCTGGTGGTCAAATCACAGCACTGGGAGTCTGACCTCATGGAATCTATTCTCATCTCTGACACTGACTTGGTCTGTGGTCTTGGGCAAGTCAGTTGGTCTCTCTGAGCATCTTACTCTGAGAAATGGAGACAATAATGACCTAGCCAAAGTGTTGAACAAAATCTGTTCACCTTTTGTAAAGCTCTCTGGAGAGTGCTATAAGAGGGACATGATCCGAGAAAGTCTCCAACTCTCTCCACTGCTACCCTCTTTACGTGGCTGAGGCTTTCCCTTTGCCTCTTCCCCCACAGCCCATCTTTCTGGCATTCAATTCTTGGGGTGGTTCTCTTCTTGGGGTACACAGGTATTGATTGAGCTGCAAATGTTGCAACCAAACCGAAGGTCTCTTTATGTGCGTAATAGGGGATCCTCTGTGTTCACCCTCTTCTGGTGAATGACCTGAAGTGCTTTGGATGCTAACCTGCACAGCACCATAAAAAACCATACATTGGGGGTGGAGGTTTATGTTGACGGTAACCTTGCAATTCTCACTTCTTTCCAGTGGAAGATGATGCAGAATACGAAGCAAGAGGGGGATGGCTGGCAGAAGCGGAGTCGTTCTCTTCGGCGGGAGTGGAAGAAGAGAGAGTAATTTGTTTCATTTATAGCCAACTTCTCTATGGCTTGTTTTGTGTCTGCTTTGTGGGACGCGCTCCCAATCCAAACGGTCACGATGCTGCTCGTCAGCGTCGGAGGAAAAACTGAGCAATCGCCCAGCTTTTCAAAGTATTTTTAACTTCTTTCCAAGCACTTTCTTTTCATTCTCATTCCAATCTGAGACACTCTGGTCAATGCTTTCCTTTCTCTCTTCATGTAACACTGAGGAGACACGGTAAACATCTTGGACAGCTATTCAAAACAGCGCACCTTTGCTCGAGCAACATTGTGCAACAATTTTGCTTTGAGATGGTTAATGTCTTTGATCTCTTTCCTCTTCGGTTGCATGACGTTGGGTCTCTGACATGTTTGCTCCAGGCATAAACGTCCAAGCTCCCCTCCAGTGTGATTAATGCCTTTCTGCTACTGCAGAACAGATCCATGGGCCAGGACGTGCTGGTGATTCATGGAAATCTGAGACTGGGGAAGGACAGCTAGGTTCCAGCTAGTACAGGATTATTCCCTACAACACTGCTTCTCATGCTCTGTCCAGCCTACTTCTTAACTATCCCATGACTGGGCTTCTACCACTTCCCGTGGGCGATGATGATGATGCCAGGGCTTTGTAGAGCTCTCACTGTTGGAGAAACACGCTGCCTTTCCCTTTAACGTCACGCCCCTGCCTCCCCGCTGTGCCCCTTCCTATGCCTTCACACCCTCTCTAAACGCTGCGCCACGGCTAGTCACGCCATTGGCATGCTTGGGCTAGTTTGTCCTAACAGCTGCTGGCTTCCTTTGGGTGCTGCTTGGCGTCTTAGAATATTTGTGCCTGGTTTTCTAAAGAGACCAGCTCCCGTTTATTCCTCAGACGAAGCGGCTGCCCTTTCCAAAGGACTCCGAGAACGCGGCAGAGAGGGCTCACCCTGGGTGCTGAGCTGTGAAATCATGGCAGGTTCTGGGCGGTGGTGCCGAACGGTGCGGGCTGGGGAAAGAGCCCTGCGTGGCAGGAGGCGCTCCTGCATGGTCGGCTAGGGGGGACCTAACCCAGTGGGCCACTTCCAGCGCGCTCATTTAGAGGGACTGTGGCTGGAGACCTCGATGTGTCATTGCCCGGCTCGTGCCGCAGCCCCGGTGCAGAGCTAGTTCTGCCTTAACGCTGTGCCTTCCTTTCAGGACAGGGCTGCCGAAGCTGTCCAGCCCCCCGCTGCGGTGTGCGTGGAGTAGGACTCCGCCCCGGGAAGCTTCAGACTCTCCTAAGCCATGCTGTACTGCCCTGGGACGATTAAACTCTGCTGTGGTGACACTGCTGCGTCTCCTCCCCTCCCGTGGCCTCTTCTTTCACTGACTAAAACGTCCTTTGCTCCCCAGATGGCTCCGTTCTGGAGCATGCCCCGCAACCTTTGCCGGGACTGTCCCTTAGTCAGCCGCACGGAGACCGACCGCGTCTCGATGCTAGCAACGGCTCTGACTGGTTGGTCAGCAGAAGCGTTACCCTGCGCCCTGCCGAGCTGACTGGATCCCCTGTCACTTCCCTGCAGTCTCACGTCTAGGCCCACTCAGCTGGGGAGCCGATCCCTGGACCCCACCCTTCCAAGACCCAGTGAGGAGGATGTGGGGCGCTGGGTGGGGTGGGGTTAGGGTAGGAGCCTCCCTAGGGTAGGGGGACCAGCTGGGTGTAGCAGGGAAGAAGGTTTCTCACTCCCCCAATTGGTATGTTGAAAGGAGACCCCCTGGTGCTATCCGTCTTCACCCGTCTCCTCCAGGGGCAGTCAGCACTCCCGCTGTCCTGCCGGCCTTCACGCTCCATTGCCACGGATCCCACACCCTCGGGACTCCAATGCCACGGCAATAATTCCGCTGCCTGGTTCCTCTCCTCCCAACTCACGCTGCCTTTAAAGGCTGCTTCCCTGCAGCCCCGGGCTTCTCTCCTTATGCCATCCCCTGCCGCTACAGCTCATGTCTTGCACAGGGGGCGGGGGTGGTGGAGGGAAGGACCTGGTGTGATGCTAACCACGGTGCTGGACCCCAGACAATCACGGGCACAGCCCTGCGATGCACGGAGCCGCGTTCGGTGCCCTGTACAAGCCATGGGACGGGCTAGATGCCGAAGGACGCGACCCCCCAAAGCAGGTAGGCAGGCGGGGAGTCCCCTGAGCTGGTCCCTGGGAGAGGCTCAGAGGGATGCGTGGTATGCACTGTCCCTCTCTTGAAGGTCGGTGACCCGCAACCGGAGGGAAGAGAGCTGGGTGTAGGGGTGTATGCCGGACGTGCACAGGGGACCTGAAACAAAGCTGCAGGGGAGAGGGCCCTCCCTCGTCCCCGGTAGCCTCGTGGCTGGGGTGTGCGCGCAGGAGACTCACTGGTGGACCTGCCAGCTCTCAGCCCAGTGCCCGAAGGGCTGGGCTAACGGTTACAAGGGAGCCGTGTCGCCTCCCTCCCCGGCCCTTGCGTGTGAACTCGCCGGATGCGGTAGGTGGCCTGTTGGATGGGGCCCCTGCGTGCAACGTTCTTGGCTTGTGAATCGCCGTGCGGCCCGGGTGGGAGGCAGGGGTCCGGGCGCCTGGTTTGATGCAGCAAAGGAAAAGGCTTGGGCCCGGGTGTGGATGACCGAGGTACCGGCCAAGGGGACTTAGGCGCACCCGTGCTGCCGGCGGCTTCCAGCCGCCGCGTGGTTGGCTGCTCAGAACGTTCAGTGGGCAGCTGTTTCCTGGGCAACACGTGTCCCAACAGTCCACGGCCCCGGGGAGTCGGGGGCAGTTGCGGGGCGGGGGCTCTCCTGGGAGTAGCAGGGGGGCCCTGTGGGAGCGCGGGAAGGACCAGCGTGAAACACACCGGGTCCTCCTGGCCATTGCTGGGCCATGGCCGCTCTGTCTCTCTTCCTTGACGTCCCGCTCACCAGGGGAGCGGACCGGCTCCTGGATGCCTACAGGCAGGATCCGTCCCCTGACAAGGTGTACCTCGACCACTGGGGTAGGTCCCGCTGGCTGGGCGCCGCTCGCTCTGGCCTGCACGCTTTCCTCAGCCGGGCCGCAGGGGCGTCTGGCTGCAGGGGAGCCCGAAAGGTGGGCCTGTGCTCGGCTTTCACACTCGGCGGGAGTCCAGGTTTGTTTCCTCTTTGCTGTGGCCGGGCCACGTTCGCTCCCTACTGAACAAAAGAGGTGAAATCCTGGCCCTGGCGCAGGCCAGGGGAGTTTTGCCATTGGCTTTCATGGCGTTCAGGATTTCACCCGGGGTCTGTTAACAGCCAAGGTGACAAACCTTCTCAGCGGGGCGTCTCCCTTCCCCTGGCGCCCCCTCCCCAGAACTAATGAGGAGGCGTGAGGTGAAACAGACCCCAGCTCACACACCTGCGGCTGTGCAGAGCGAAGTCACGGGGGGAGAGGGGGAAAGCAAAGGGGGGAGAGGCAGTGGAGGAAGGCGACGTCTTGTACGGCCCTCGTCTGACTCCGGCCGCGCTGGCAGGGTTGCAAATGTCTCTGCAGGTAGGGCGCCCGCGGCTGGTTTTCTCCTGTTTAGAGGAAAAGCCCCCTTTAAAAGTGCAATGAAATAAATGGTTGCCTGTCAGGCCGTAGACTCGTGTATGCAAGGAGCCACCGAGCGCCTACAGGTTGTGTCCTGTGCGGCACGGACCTTGTCCCGCTGTCTGCGCAGCCACTGCCGGTTGGCCACGGGGGCGATCGGGCTCTCACCGTTGTCCCAGGAGCTGGGGGGGCCTGTGCTCACAAACCACGGTCCTTCTGGCTGGGGGCCGGGGTGAGTATGTGGGGCTGTGATCATCCCAGGGCCGGGCTGCCAGAGGCCATCTCGCTCTTTCTGCCTGCAGGCTGCCAGACCGACAGCGGCGAAGCGTGGGTCTGCCCAGCCGTGAGACAGACCCTGCGGCAGATCGCCGACGACCCCACCCTGGACCACGAGTACCTCCCGGTGCTTGGGTTCCCCCGCTTCACCCAGGCAGCCACGGAGCTGGCGCTTGGCAGGGCGAGCTGTGCTGTGACTGAGAACAGGGTATGGATTCTGGGAGCTGCTGCTGGCTGTCCGAGGCCATGCTGCTGAAATCTGTGCGTTTGGAAAGATCCCCCGACCCCAAGAGAAACCACCCAGCTCTCCCCTACCCTCTACGGGCAGGCAAACCCCCTGGGGCCCCCGACTCACACTTCTGACCCCCCCCCGGTCAGTGCTTCTCATGGTAACCACCTCTGGCTACTTCATCAAGCCTTCAGGGGTCAGCCTGCTCCATCTAGACCCGTCCCTTCTCTCTCAGGGCTGGGTCACACCCAGTTTTTGTACCGCTACAAATGCTAGTGTGGCAGCAGTCTGGTGAAAACCATGCAGCTCCCTAGAGTTGGTGCAGTTATACTGACACGGGCCGAGCCGACTGGCACTACCATCGATCGGGGCAACAAATCCACCAGTGTGCGCAGCCGGTTCCAGCCCCGAGCGGCGTGCTCCTGTCTCGCAGACGCTGAGCCCTGGTAACCCCGAGGAAGCCTTTACTACAACGTGCAGGAGCCCCTTCCTCTACCGCCACACACACACACACACACACACACACAGGATTTTTGTCTTTAGACTGATGGGACAATTGAGTTCTGGGGAACTGGGGAAAACTAGAAGGCCTGGCTTTTGCAAATCCAGAGAGGTTTAAGTGGCTCTATGGAGCTAATAATCCTGCTGTATCTGTGTAGGCTGTAAATCTGCAGAGGGGGCCTGTCTCCCACATGGGGGGTGTGACTCACCTGGCATAGTAGGTCTTCCAGGCAGCACCAGACTGACATTGCTAAGAAAAAGGTCTCTGGGTTTCAATGGGGGAAGGAAAATGACTTATCTGGAGTCCTCAAGCGTTTTAAAATGCTTCTCCTGGACGCTAGGCCCAGTGGCACTACGAAAACCACACCGATTCCTACACACACAGTTCTGAGTGGAAAATCTCACTTAAATTTAGAGGAAAAATAACATTGAAAATCATGACCATTTTTGTGCCACTGTTTTTCCCTTCTGCCGCCTGCCTCATTGGTGAAGGGGCTACTGGGGCGAGAGATGCTCTAAGGAGAGAAGCTATAATCCTTACCCCCAGTCAGGGCAGGGATTTTCCATCTAGTCTGGCTGCCTGGCAGAGGCTGTAGAGTGTGACTGTCAAATTGCAGCAATACTGTTCTCTGCTTCGGGGGCAGTGTCTGGAACAGGCTCCTCATACCAAGGGATGTCCTTCAACATCCCAGGTGCTACCCAGCACTGCTGCTCTTCTTGTAGCTCATCTCCAGCAGGGATTTCCAGGAATGCCGTGTTTTGTGGGGCCCGAGTTCTAGTTCACTAGCGATGCAGCAGCCCTGGGACATTTGAGCTCTGAGGTCGCTTCTTGTCTCCACGCAAGCCAGGCAGGTGGCGTTCACACAGTCGGAGGGAGGGGAGCTGTTCGGATTGGAGCCGAATTCCTCCGGCGCTGGTATGACAGAAACAGCCCGAGTCCCGTCGTGGTTTATATTGCCTTTCCGCAGTGGGGTAAGTGACGTGTGCTTCAGAAACCGGTCCCGGCATTGCTCTGTAGGTTGGGCAGCTGCATCTTCCCCGGGTGCTCCTGTTACAAAGGCGAAGCCCAGGGCGTTGAACCGTGTGACAGCAGCTCCACAACCCACCAGCACTGCTAGAAAAGGGGGGCACTCAACGCTGACCCTGCCTGAGGATGACCTCACAAGCAGCTGCGGCGCTGATGCAAGCTGGGATGAGGGGAGCGTTCTGGCTCCAGGCCTCGCTTTGCCCACAGCCTCTCTGCTGAGTTTGCTGGCGGTGTGTAACGGCTGAGATGCGGTGTGTAGTGCAGATGGCCCCCGGGGGCTCTCTCCTGCCATCTGTCCTAGTCCTGGGAGCAGGGGACATTTTGGCATGGACAGGACCCCTGCTTAGCATCAGGAATTGGACTGGGAACCCCGGCTTTCCCCACAGCTCCTGCTTCTCTCTGCTTTGCTCACCTGCACTTTGAATGAAGCCCCGGGTGTCTTTAGCTCTTCACATGACCCTGAGCACAGGAAGAAACCACTGGGGCACTGCTGGGTCCCCGATAACCATGTTCACTACACGGACACACACCCACCAGGCCCGACTCCCTACACACGGCTGCTCTGGCTGGGGTGGGGCAACGTTGAACGCCGGGAGCACCACGAGACAGCTCTCAAACACTTTCCAGGGATAGCACCCAGTGGCTATCCCCTCCATCTCGATCACCAGCCCGTTTATGTCCCCAGACAGCCTCCAGTGTGTGTTCCAGGACGCCGGCTTTACGGAGATCCGCCCGTACCATTGCTGGGACCCTGTGAAGCTGGCGGTGGCCACAGAAGGATTCCTGGCGGTGCTGGAGGTACGGCGCTGGCCGGCATTTTGCCAGGTGCATCTTGCCCTAAACCGAAGTCCGATCCTCTCTCTCCGCTGCCCCGGCAGTGGGCAGCTGTGCTGGCCGCTTAGGCTCTCTTGCTTTCAGAGTGCCCCGGACCGCTCCATAGTTGTGCTGCATGCTCCTGAGGAAACCGGCCTGAGCCCCACACAGTGGGAAGAGGTTGCCAGGACCATGAGGGTAAGCCAGAGAGCGGGGGGGAGACGGGGCTTTTCTCCAGCTCAGGGGGCCGCCGGCGTCTCATTGTGTGCCCCGTTCCCTGCTGCGTCCCCAGAGGAAGCGCCTCTTCCCGTTCTTTGACGTCCCGGCTCAGGGCCTGGCCTCCGGAGACCTGGACCGAGACGCCTGGGCCTTGCGGCACTTTGTGACCCACGGGTTTGAGCTCTTCTGTGCCCAATCCTTCTCGAAAACCTTCGGCTTGCACGGTGCGTCCCTGGGCTGGCCTGGCAGCCGCCCGGGTCCAGGGCAGAGCTGGGAGGCGGGCAGGCAATGCTGACTTTCTGTAGCAGGGCGCTTCATTTGGGCAGCTTCTCCCGGCTAAGAGCTCTCGGAGGCCAGGGCTCGGGAACGGGTTGGACCCGGAGGGCTGACATCTCCTGCCCCTCAGGGCAACACGAGCAGGGGCTCCTGAGGACCAGCCTCGCTCAGTGCCGAGAGTACAAGGGGGAGGGAGAAGGGGGGTGACTGGCAGCTAGTGTAGACGTACCCCAGCTAGCGGCACTCTCACTAACAGGAGCAGGGAGGATGCAGCCGGGTGGCGCCAGGTGGGCTTGTGCAGCCATGCTGCAGCATCCCGGCTGCTAATTTGAGCTGGAGTCCCGCCAGCAGCAGGTACGTCTAGACGTGCCCTGAGACGATGCTGGGCCCAAGAGAAGACACCAGGTGTCGCTGCAGGCAGCAGAAAGGGCGGCTGGAGACTGGCAGGAACCGTGGTGGGGTGTGCGGGCTGCGGGGCTGGGTGTGGGAAGGTCAGAGCCTGAGCCAGGGCTGGCTGTGCTGGCAGAGGGGGTCGTCTCCCTGTAGGGGGGGTGCATGTCCTCCCTGCCGCCTTGCTCTTGTCACTGGGCAGATGAGCGGGTGGGGAACCTGATCGTGGTGGCGAGGGATAATGAGACGCTGGCCAGAATCCGCTCCCAGCTGCAGAAGCAAGTGATGGCGACGTGGGCCACCCCTGCCAACGTGGGAGCCCGGGTTGTCGCAACAGTGCTGAGCAACCGGGCTCTGTGGGGCAAGTGGTAAGGGGCAGAGCAAGCGGTGGCTGTAGTGCTGCGTGAGCGAGGCCAACTCCACGTGTGCTTTACACCCACCAGCAGGACGCAGGGGGACATGGGCACGGCCGTTCTGGAGCAGCCGAAGGTGCTTTGCAAACCACATGCTGCCAATTGCAGCCAGCTCTGGGGCGGGGGAAGGAGACACGGGGAGAACCCCTCTCAAAGGGTATGTCTGACCTATAGTGCCCCCTTCTGGCTAAATCTGCCTCAGGTTCCCCTTCACTCAGGCTCCCGTAGAAAGCGCACACAGTTCAGATATTCAAAGCATGCCCTTTGCTGGGGTCCAGTGTATTAAAAGTCCTGCACAAAATCTTTCAAAATAGAACTCAATCCCAGGGCCAAACTGGGCAGCCCCTCCATGCAGAACATCTGCCTTCCTTCCACCATCTCGGGCCTGGAGTCTGGTGTCTTCTCCAGGATCTCCAGGGACCTTTTTATTCCCTGCAGTGTCTGCAGACATCTGCCCCCTCTCCTGCAGCTGTCTCCCCCTTAATAAGACCCAGGTGCCTTCCTTAAGCCTGGTTGGGCAGCAGGGAATCAGTCTAGGTGCAGTCTTTTCTTGCAGGGCCAGTCACCCTGTGAGAAACACCTTCTGCCACCGCAAACCCTGACAGGCCATGTGAGCAGGGTTTGGGGCGCTCAGGAAGGGCCCCCCCACCCCAGCCTGGCGAAGCCATTAGCCCCTTGAAAGGAGAAGTGCAGTCCCTGTAATCCTGCCCCTGTAATCCTGCCTGCAGGAAGCAAAGTCTCCGGATGCTGGTCGAGAAGATCATGTTGATCCGGGAGAAGCTGAAGGAGAAGCTGCGGATCCTGGGCACTCCGGGCAGCTGGGAGCACCTCACGGCCCAGGCAGGGACGCGCAGCTTCATGGGGCTGTTCCGTAAGTACACGTCCTGTCCCTCCTCTGGGCCGCGCCTGGAGAATCTGCATCCTGGGCGACAGCACGAAGCTTGCAAACACACCCCCGGCTCCTCCATTCCCTGCTGTGGCCGGCCCAGACCCAGCCCCCGTGCCCCTGGGAGGGAGGGCCATGTCTCTGTACCCATATAACAGACAGGGAAACTGAGGCACTGTGCCTTGCCTAGAGCCCCTTGACTCCTCCCTCCCAGCCTATTCTCAGCTCACTAGGCCACACTCCCTTCTCGCAATGAGGGTTTGTAGGAAACGAATGAGGCTTTGTTGTGTCGTCTTAGCGTCCCAGGTGGCTTTCCTGGCGAAGCACAAACACATCTATCTTCACCAGAGCGGCCAGTTCAGCGTCTGCAGCCTGAACTCGCACAACCTGGACTACGTCGCCCAGAGCGTCAGCGAGGCAGTAAGCGCCGCCGCGGGGGGGGCACCAGGCCTGAGCCAGGAGGAGATGGAGTGAGAGCGCCACGTCCAGCGCAGCTGCCATCACTTTCGATCCCGCGGGTTTGGAAAGGGCTCTGTGAGCCGACGGCCCCGGCAGCAGCGTGCGCGCCTCGCCTCTGCCCGCAGCCTGCCCCGGGGAGCGCTGCCCCGTCTGCTAACTGAGTAAAGGCGACCGTGAGAATATCCGCTCTTTGCCCTGCTACCAAAACCTCTCCAAGCACTACCCGGGCAGTGACAGGCCGAGCGGCACAGGGTGGCCAGGGGCACTGAGAGGGGAAGTGACTCACGCAGGGTCGCCCGGCAGTTCAGGGCCAGGCCTGAGAAAAGAGCCCAACGCTCTGTGTGGGTGTAACGAGGGGCCGGTTTGTCCCTACCCACCTCCTGCTGCGCACTGGCTGGCTGGGCAGCGCTGCCCACACCCACCTGGATTATTCTCGCCCATTGGTCGCTGTAGCCCCACACCCACACCAAAAGACAGCTCTGCTTCCCTCGCCCAGGGGCGGGGGAGCCCGATTCAGCGGGCGGAGAGCACCCAGCCGGCAGCGTGATGGACAGGGGGCGGCACACCAGAGGGACCAGTAGTTTTGAAACGGTGACTCTGATCTGCCCCCTGGCTAGCAAACGGGCATTAGCACAGGCAGGGGACCGGCCAGCAATGCACCCTCTGCTCCTCATGAACGTTGGTCACGGGCAACAACGTTTTTCAAAATAGTTCAGGTTTTTCTGCCAAAACACGGGGCTGAAAACGAAGCCCCAGTCCAGGTTTTTGAGCCCGGCTGACTCTCCCCGTGGTCGAAAGGCCATTTTTGGGCCGACGAGACGTGTTGATGAGACGTGGGTGACTGGCTCCAGCTGCCGTGGAGGCCACGGGCCTCATCCAGCGCCCGCCCCACGCCATGGGCGTCCGTGGGCGGGGGCGAACAGTCACTAAAGCGTCTGTTTCCAAAGCATCAAGCAGCCGGGTGGAGCTGGTGTGGGTGTTCCCAGGCGGGCTGGGCCCGGTGCTCTGCCAGCTGCATGGCTACTGGGGGTCCGTACCCATTCCCTGCACAGCTGCCCTCCCTCCATCGCAGGGCGGGGGAGGAATCTCCTCCGATCTGATTACACAGCGCTGCCTTTTGGTTGCAATGGGTTCCGCTGAAGGTAACTTCAAGGCAACAAATTGCTTTGGCCTGAAGCCAGAGATGGAGGAGGGGAGAGAGGGCAGGAGTGAAGGGCCGTGCTACCACGGCCCGCTGCACCCAGGGAAAGCACGCGGGTCCCGTCACTGCAATTTGCCTCCCGCCAAGCCACAGGGCTCTAGAGACTCAGTCAAAGGGAAACGGGGGGAGGAGGGAGGGTCCCTGCCTCAACGATAAACTGCAGGGGACTCCCTCAGAGCTGAGATTCAAACCGCCCTGGCCTGCTGCTTGCACTCTTCCACACGAGCAGCTCAGCTCAGGTCCCCCTTCCCTCTTCCCCTCCCTGAATTCTGGCCGCAGGCAGGGTACATCCTCTCACGCAGTGAGAGACTCTCTCCCACCTGCTCCACGGCCCCTGCTCCTGGCCATGGTCTCATGCTACAGGCAGCGCAGCTCGGAGTTAGCGTTAGTGACGCACGCCGTTTCCATCCTGCCATCTACAGGTTTCCAGATGGCTTTGTGTGGACTTGCCCCGCTGCCAAAATGTTCCAAAGGGTGGCATTTCTCCCGGGCTGGAAATTCCCTTTTCTCACCAGCTCTAGTCTGCCAGCGCCCGCTGCCTTTCCCCGGGGGATCTGTGCGTGCGTGTGTCCGCTCCCCCGCAGCCCGGCTCCCCTGGGTCTGTTCTCACAGGCACCGTCTATCACGGCCGTCCTGTCACTGTCACGGGGGCCTGCTGTCTGCGGCAGACAATGGTGCCCCCCGAGGCTGAGCCACCAAACAGGGAGGGAAGGTAGCTATTTGCAGCCAGGGAAAGAAATGGAAGTAAGAGAAGCAGAGGAGCTTGTGAGGGGACAGGGACCTTCCAGCGAAGTCCAGTAAGACAATAAGCCCTGAGCATTAAGGGCGGCTGGTGAGGGATAGTCCACAGCTGCCAGCGGGAGTTGGGGGCACGGAGCCCATTTGGAAACTTGTATGTCCCCTCCTTGTCCACTCACCTGGGGGGGGGGGTGCTTCAGCTGATCTGGTTTCCGATCTCTGCCCTCGATGACTTCGCAGGGGGAGGGCCCAGCCAGGAATGAGACACAAAGGCCATTAGCTACCGCACCCTATGCGTGCCAGCAGGAGGCATGCTGGTATTTTAATTGCTGCCTGACAGGTGCGCTGGGAAAAACTGCACCTCCAGCGCTGGCCCAGGTATCCGGCGTGCTCCCCGGGCCGTGCTCCTGCCCCAGTGGGATGTCCTGTGGTGCTAGCGATGCTCTGCTGATCGCTGGACTGCCCAGCAGTCTGCTTGGCAGAGACGCAAGGGGCGCTCAGTTCTGCAGGTCAGCCGGGGGGTGCTGGAGCATGCTGGTGCCGGCAGTCAAAGGGGGCAGCAGCAGCAGTGCCTGCGGAAGGAGGAAGCGTGATCTGGTGGTTACAGTACCAGCCTGGGACTCAGAGAGCTGCCGCCAGCCCCCAGCACTGCTGCAGGCTCCCCATGTCGCCTCTCGGTGCCTCAGTTTCTCCAGCCGAGCCCCACTAGGGGGCTAATAGTCCTGCCCTACCTGTTTGTGAGCACAAAGCCGTACACGGTTAAGAGTTGCCCAGACACAATGGTGCTGGGGCCTGCTCAGCGCGGAGAGAGAAGCCGCAGCAGCGGCAGAGTTAATCAGGAGGGGGCAGCTTTAAAATCTTGTCCCCCCCTAAATGCACATTTCAGCAATTAGGCTGGGCGCAGTCTCGCCGTCAATAACTGTGCTCCGTGACTAATCCCCTGACAAGTGTCTGTTTGCCTGAGCGAAATGAAGTTGTGTTGCAGCAGCATGTGACAGGCGAGGGGAAAACACAGCAGAGGGTCTTCTGAATGAGCAGTGACAAAACGAATGTGATTAACGCTCCTAATGGCGAATAATTGCCTGGATCCATTAGACACATGATATTAGCAGCTAGCGCAGGCTCTTTAAAGAGGCACGCGGTGTCCCCAGCCAGCGTGGGGAGGGGACGTGGGCAGGGAGGGTCTGAATGTTTCTCGTAACCGCAGACTAAAATAAACTAAGACAAGCTAAGGGCTTTGCTTTTCCAGTAATCGCTCATGAGGGGCGGGAAATGGAATAAGATGGCATCAGCCCCGTCGTGCGTCCCTAATGGGCCAAAGTTGTGTACCAAGCACACGCAGGCCATAAATAGCCTATTAAGCCATCACCCCCCCGCCCCCCGGGGTCTGTTTGCTTTTTGCCAGTACAGGAAAGCAGGATCTGGCTATGTGAAACCAGTCCTGCATCCTGCGTAGCCAGCCCCTGGGCATGCACTGCGCAAAGAGAAACCTGAGCGACGCTCCTCTGAGACGGAGCCCCTGGCGTCAGCACCTCTGCGTCTCACCCTGGCTCCTTCGGCTGCTTCCGAAGGCGCTTGGACCCCTGTTGGAGACTTCCCCTCTTGGGAGCGCTGCAGAGCTGCAGGGCGGTCTCTTCAAACCACGCCAGCATGGATTAGGGACCCAGGATTCAGGGCCATTGGGTGGAATGGGAACGCAAAGGCGATGCATGTTTCTCAGCCAGCTTGTCCGCTCCGCACCCAGTGGGTGACAAAGCCAAAGTGAAGGCGGAAGCTGTGGCACGGACACTTTTCATAAAAAATAATAGACGTTTCCCATGTGCCCCACACACCCAGGGGCGTCTTATTACCCAGCATGCACCACAGCAACTTTGCACTGCTGCTTTGCATGCCTGCCTGCTACCTGCAGTGAGGAGCTGATGCTGAGATTCGGTTGCATTTGAATGTTACTCCTGGGCATTGCACTCAACATCCGGGTCTTGGCAGAATACTGATGCTACGTCGTCCTTCTAGAGTCTCTTTCATCCCCTTGACTAAAGGGTAATTACTAAAAAGCACTTTGCTAAGGTTAATTACAAGTCTCACAAGCCCCCTGGACACCCCTCCCTCTCCTTTTACTGAAGGCATCTATCTGTCTGATCTCCGTACACACCCCTCCATCTGTGCATCAAGCAGTACAGGCTATCACCCACCACTGAAATGCGCTACCGCTGGAACGGAAAGCTACAGCCGTTTCATATTGTTGTGTCCAGACAGACCCACAAGGTGCATTTCGGAAGGCTAAATCTCATTCCCAAGGACAGGATGTGGGAACAACCCTGTTCTTACAACCAATGCTATCACCAGCTCCTTAATGAACCCAAGACCCAGCCCTGGGGCCTGCATTTTACAGTTCGTCAGGGAGATGGTCCCTCCACTGAGCCACTAGGCTTGTCTCAGTGTGGTTCCCATGGCACTGCCTTACACAGTCTGAGTAGGTGCTGCAGGACATGGGTCCTTTCGTTGCTCATAGCTTTAACTCCCTTAACTGGGCTTTTACAAAGCTGTGGAATAGTCAGTACTGGAACGCAGGGGAAGGGAGATAACACTGTGCACATCTGACCAAGTGGGTTACAGCCCACGAAAGCTTATGCCCGCAGAAATTAAATGCGTTAGTCTTTAAAGTGCTACAGGACTTGCGTTGTTTTTACTGTGCACTAATTGGTCCTTTGATGAAGTAACAGAGGTGGAAGAAAACATGAAAGGAGATGGAAACATAGCAACATTGCAACAAATAATTCATGTTGTGTTTGCCTCTCAGGCTGCTTTGCTGGCAACTAACCAGAGATGTGAAGGGTTTCGTCTATTGATTGTGATGCCTTTCACCAAGGGTCAAACAACACCCGTCCCATGGGCACGGTCCCTGTCGCCCACACATCATATGGAGAGCCTGCTTTGGAGAAGTGTCTTGGGGGAGAAACGGGGGCTTTCTAGACACGGTGCAAATGAACTCATCTGAAAAGCCTCCCAGGAGAGGTTTGAATGAATAGTAATGCTCCAGTTGGAAGTTTCGGAAAACCAGAGCGAGCAACTTGTCACGTGAACTCGCCCCCACTCTCCCCACTTCAAAGATGATGCCACCACGCAGCTACGGCTGGAACGGGCAGAGGGCCCATAGATTTCTACCCTGCAGCCCACAGGTACCCAGAGGCACGGCCCCTGGAGATGACACTCCTGTATGCGGGACCCCAGCAGGACCCACTTGGCCCTTGGGCCGCTCCAAGGTGTGATCTGCTCCCTGTAGTGGCCATCACATACAGACCACGACCCGTTTCTATGCTGGCAGTGAGCATGGGTCAGATGCAAGCCAGGCTTATGGCGGTTTTATCTAAAGCCTCTGTGTGCATGACAAAGGTTCTCTGGTGCGCTGTGCAGGGCTGAAATGCTCCCCTTTTGCTATCCCTTCTGTAAATCTCTCCTCACGTGCTGCTGGCCCGTGACTGTGCAGGACTGACTCAGGCATAGATACCAGGGGATAAAGAGCACTGGGTCAATTCATCTCTCGCTCAATGCCACTGCAATCGGTCACTGGGATTAGGCCAGGGGCAAGTTTCCCAATTACTGCTCATTAATAATAGCATGGCCACTGCACAGTAACTAGGTAACCTCTTACCCTGTCATCTCAGGCAATTAACTTGTGTCCACCTGTGTTTACAATGTTCCTTAATTACCTGCTAATTAAGCAGACTGGGTGTAGGAGGTAGCAGCATCATTACCTTACAACCGTACTCCACTCTGCCAATCCCCATTGCCTAGGCGGCTCCAGGAGTACAGGTGGCTGCCCTCAGCGACCTGCTGCCCCACTGACATTGCCAGCAGCTGGTTTCTACATGGGTCTGCATCTGGATGAGCAGTCCTGGATATAGGCAGCCCTGTCTCCTCTCCCCAGCCTCGGTACAGAATGGGCAGAAGCAGGTAAACCCCTTCCAGGGTCCCCGTTGCCAAGCACACCTCTCCCCTGTGGTGTTGGAAGATCCCTTTAGCAATTCAGAGCCTCCAAGGCCCCACTGGTTTTACTGCTGACTCAGCTGACCAGGGTCCTGCTTATAACGCAGGATCTTGAGCCAGCTCTGAAGGGAGATTTCCTCCATCCAGGCCCCCACGTTAGCCGTAGGTTAGGAAGGGCCGTCAGTATCAGCATGTCTGGCTCACCAGGAAATGAAAAGCCGCATGTCCCCTTTGCCACCCGGTCCCCGTCCACCATCTCCTGCATAAGATGCTATATGGAGACATAAGAATGGCCAGGCTGGGTTGGACCAATGGTCCATCCAGCCCAGTGCCCTGTCTTCCCACAGTGGCTAGTGCCAGGTGCTTCAGAGGGAGTGAACAGAACAGGTCATCACTGGCTGATCCATCCTGTCCACGAGTCACTGTCACATGGCTTGTCTGCGTTTAACTTCAGTGCTTTTGAAGCAGCTGGGTTCAGCCAGCCTCTTGGCAGACAAAACCTCAGCTGTGCTGCAGAAGAGCTTCCTGTCGGTGCGTCTCTGCTAGACAAGCCCGGGGAAGCACAGACCTTGCCAGTAACTCGGGATGAACAGCAAGGCAGTGTGTGGCCACAGCTGCATGAAATGTTGCTCAGCGCCTCAGCTCTTCCATTGGGCAGCGCAGTCACTTCTGATAAGCCCGGAGACACGCCTCTGTGTCGCGTGCCTGGGGAGAAATGCCGACAGGCAGGAGTGATGCATCAGTCTTGCAGATGAGAGAGAATTTGTATAACTTTATTTCAGCCGTCACTTGCTGAGAGAGCTGTGAGATTTCAGCTGCTCAGCACAGCAATGTCTGCCTGTCAGCCAGGTCCACGGGTCCTTACTTAGAGTTCACCCATCCCTAGCTTGGACAAAAATCTCCCACTGATCTCAAATGAGTAGCACCACCCAGTTATGTTCTGGGGCATCTGTCCACTCTCTGGAATGCAAATTGGAACGGGACTTGTGTGTTTTTGTTTTGTTTGTCTGCTAAGGCTCAGCTCTGCCAGCCTTACTCACAAGTGAGTGATGCTTTTCTTCTTGAGAAGCCCCGTCAAAACAATGGCACAACACACACAATCAAGCGTTACTCAGAGTGAGGGAGGCAGAGCCTTTTGTTTGCGCACCAGGTTGGTGCTTGGCAAACACCATCATTTAGGGGAGCAGAGAGAACATGGTAGCGGGTTTGAGTTCTGCAGGTCTCTTCATAAGAGCATCACTCCTTAGAGGAGAACTCCCTCCTGGGGAAGTAAAGACTAGATGAAGGAAGGCAGGACACCAAAGTGATGGAAGCAGTCGTGACATTGAGAGGAGGTCACACTGTTGTTGGTAAACAGCTTTTTTTGCCTTATTTTTTTCTGCAAGGAAGAAGAGAGACCCAAGCGCGTTACTTCCCTACAAAGCAAGGCATTGGTGGCTCAGCTGGCTTATTTCTGATTTCTGCTGATCACTGACCTAGCTCTGCCGTCCCTAGTCAGTTAATGCCTGGCGGTGACGCGGTGTTCTGGGTAAAAGCGCCCAGCTTTGGGGGTGGGAGGAATCACCTGTGGGCAGGACCATTCCCATTCAATATTCCATCTCCCGTTGTGTTCAGCGTCGGGTGGGAAAACGTCCACGTGGAAACATCTCAGGAGGAAGGCAAGTAGCCGCTGAGGAGTGTCTGAAACCTCCTTCACAGGTGGATACTGGCTTCCTAGTGTCTCCCCTGACCCAAAGCCCCTGCCATGCAGGGAGGCTGACTTTTCATGCCAAAGGCTAGCATGGGGTTGTCTCGCATGAATGAGGACTGGCTGCTTGGAACGAAAGGCTTCAGGGTCAGCCATCACTGGCCAAAGGGCTGGCACCACAGGCCAGGATTTAGCAGAGCCAGATTCGATAGGTGTGGTTGTCTGCTAGAAACCCCGGAGATCACCACAGGGGCAGATGTTTCATCGTATGAAGTGGCAAGAGGGGGGAAATCCTGGTGAACAATTCAAGTCAAATGCCTGGGGAGGTTCCATTTGTACAGCCCCAGTCCTGCTCCTGTTAACATCAGTGGTAAAAAAAAAACCCTGAATTCAGTGGGGTCGGAGCAGATTCCCCCGGTCTGCAGCACAATGTCGTTGGGGCCGTTGGGCGCGGATGCACGGCTCTGAAAGGAGCCATGTTTAATTCCTGTGCACTCTCTCCCCTGCACTTTGTTCATGGGCCTCTCCTGGGCAGAGCGTGTGTGTCTTGCTGTGTGGTTGTGGCTGGATTTTAAGTTGCCATTCCCCCTCATTCACCTTCCCCGTGGAAAGAGCTACGCACGAGGGTAGCCCAGGCTGCCCCGCACACGCACAAACTGAGCGTCCCTGTGCCCACTAGGACATTTGCCTGCTGCCCCTCCACTCCAGCTGTTGCCTGATGTAATGTGGCCCATCAGCCGGTTTGGGAGCCACGTGCTCCTTCGCCTTGCGCCGCACAAACCCGTCAAGCTCTTTTAATATTATTTCCAGGTAGCTACCATTTAAATGGTTTATAATTGCAGCCATTAACGTAAGTGTTTAGTTACACAGAGCCCGGCGTGGGAGGACATCAGCTCTTGTAATTAACCATTTGCTGCTGCATCCACAGCGCTGGTGTAATTCCCAGGAGTTTCCACGCAAGAGGGTCTGACGGGGTGATGCTGC
The DNA here is from genome assembly GCF_026122565.2 of Emydura macquarii macquarii. Lineage (NCBI taxonomy): Eukaryota > Metazoa > Chordata > Testudines > Chelidae > Emydura > Emydura macquarii. The sequence goes on from NW_027131450.1 coordinate 180,372, forward strand.
CTTCTTGTGTGCCAGGATTTGCCCCTGCTGGGTTCCCACGAGCTGTGTTGAGTCCGGCTGAACAGATCAGGCTAGAGTAGAGGTGGGGTGAAATTTTCAAGCGATTTCCCCTTTTTCTTTCTCAGGCAAAACGTGACTAGGAGCAAGCCTGCATTGTGGGGCTGGATGCTAAGATGCATTCCTGTTTCCAGCCCAGGGCTGGAGGCTCAGAAGTTCTGGAGAAAGGGGAGAAAACCAAGAGACTTCTCCGTGCTTCTGGGCAGAAGCAGGCGTGTGTCCCCAGACAAGTCCATGGTGCTAACGAAACAAAAGGTAGCTGAACGTTCTGCACCTGGCTTATTTCTGTGTAATATGTTCCTGGAACAGGATTTTAAATAATCAACACCAATTTTCTGTCCTGAAAGCTGCAGCAGTCAGTGTTCTTGAACTAGAAATGGAACTAGAAAGACAGACCACTAACCATTCCTTTACCTCTCTGAAGTTCCCACACTCCCTGTCCCCAGTATTACCCCTTTCACTGGCCTCTTGCTTTTTTTTGGAACTCTTGTCAACACCCTCCTCAGTTTTCTCGTCGCACTTGTCTCTCTCGACTTTCTCACTCCCTTGCGCTTCTTTTTGTTCAGTCTCTAGCCACGATCTCTTTCTCCATCCCTGCAATCTGGCTGTACTTGGGGTTACCATAGGAACAGCTGATCAGCCCTCACTGAGCAGAGCTTCAGCATAATGGCTCAGACAGAGGTGAGGAAGTCCCAAACAAAAACACTTTGCAAAAGCAAAACCCATAAAACGCAGCTCAGGGAATGTCCAATTTCAGCAGCTGTCCCGGCACCAGTCAGGAAAACAATCAACAAGAAATCACTGATTGGGAAACACTGAACGTGAGAAAATGCGACTGAAGAAGACGTGGCATCAGATCCTGATCTCAGTTCCTCCAGTGTACCTGAGTTCTGCAGGCTCACAAGTTTCCTCGGCCCCATGCCTAACTTCCGAGCCAGTGTTACCGGCAAGCTTCTGTCTTTTGCACCGTGTGTTATTTCAGTGCAGACTAAAGAAGCCCGTGCATGGACATAACAAGATCAAAGCAGGAGAGCGGTAAAACGGCACATTGCCGAGCTCCGCGTACACACAGCCTGTGCCTACAGTTAGACACTAAGTGAAAAGGAAACCTGAATGGGCAAGGCCCCTTTGGGAGACCCGGTGGAGAAATTCCGGCTGTCATGCCCCCACTACGTAGACGTTAGCTGCAGAATGAAGGGCTTCAGTGTGTTAGTCGTGTCGGAGTCGGCTTGGAAATTAGCTCTTAATTATTCCTCTTCACGACATCAGTTGTCACTGTTCTGCTCTCACAGGAGACGTCTTCTGGCCTAAGGGCACTGGACGGTGGGTGGTAAGTGTCCACCCGGTAGCATGGCATAGCTAGTACACCTTAATTCACACCCTACTTCACTGCACACTAGCTTCTCCTTGGAGGTGAGCCCGGAGGAGACACTTGCTGCTGGGGGTGGGGGTAAGAAGGCGGAGTGGGGCAGCAGGGCAGGGAGAAGAAATGGAGCCTCGTGGGCGTTTCCCCCAGCTCGCTCTCCCAAGGTGACCGGTACATGTTCAAACCCTGCTGTGTCTACCTGCTGCCCCAGAACAATGAACGCCTATTTCAAAATGATCAGAAACCTCCGTTAAGATTTAGTTTCTCCTTCTCACACAGCGATTGCTATGTCAGATAAAGTACTAATGGGGCTTTCTGGGGCTAGTGCCTGAGTTTGCTCCAGACCCAAAGCAAGTCAGGGATGGGCCTAGAAATAGAATCCATGAGTCCTGGCACCCCCGCTCCAACCAGTAACCCATGGTGACGTGGATGGGGAAGAATTCTGCCTGTTTTGCTCCCCTGCGGTTACACGTTTGCAGTTACCACAGGCGTGCTGGGGGGAGAAAGCGGGGAGATGAGAGAGGCTGGGGTGGGAGCTGTGTATTGCTAGAAACAAAGAGCATTTGTACAGGGTTGTGATGAATGTGTCTGTGTTGTGTGTCCCTACATCCATCACACCCCATTAGCAGCACAATTAATAGGGGAAATAAGAGAGAGACGCTCAAGGCCGGCTAAAATGCTGTTATAAATCTCTCACAAGTGGGTTGCATAACAGCCCCACGTATTGAGAAGCGCTCGCCATGGAACGCGCCGTGAGCCGAGCAGACATGGAGCAGGAGAGTTCTGGGGCGGTAAGGTTTGCAGACAGCCATCACTCGCTGCCCTGGGAGACTTCAGGACGGACTCTTTGGATGGCCAGGGGCCGGCTGAGGAGCATGGCATCCCCTCTCCCATGCTGGCAGGGCTCAGGATTCAGAATTGTAACATAACAGGGTAAAAGCATCCCGGTAATCTGCCCTGCAATGCGATGCTTTGAAAGCTCACCTGGTTGATGGGACCCTCCAGACTATGACAAGGGGTTTGTTTAGATCACCTTTATTTGTTAGGCCAGCACAGGCAGGGATTGCCTCCCTGGGGACCCGATGGGAAGGGACTGAGTGTCTCGTCCAAAGTATTGTGGGCATCCATTCCTAGGCAGCTTTGGGGAGGGGACGCGTGCAGAGATGAAGTGGGTGAGGTAATATCTTTTATTGGACCAACTTTTGTTGCTGAAAGAGAGAAGCTTTTGAGCTCACAAAGAGATCTTCTTCAGGTGTGTAAGTGGGAAAGCTTCTCTCTCTCTCCAGCAGAGTTGGTCCAATAAAAGATATTACCTCACCCACCTTGTCTCTCTAATCACCGTGGGACAACAGCAACAACAACGCTGCATGCACCACGCTGATGTGATGGTCACGCAGAGCTTTCTGCCTCTGGGGGTGTGAGGAAGAGAGGAGAAGTTGCGGTTGGTAAGGAAAGGCTGGGGTGAGGACGCTCTGAGCTCCCAGGTGCTGTGCTGAGCTCTTGGGAGCTGTGATCCCCTGAGCACCTACCTTGACTGAGGATGAAAAGTCAAAATCTCAAATGTTCGTGAGCTGAAAATCCAACAGGTTTTTTTTTTCAGTCCTGGTCATTCAGACTGTTTGTTTTTGATTGGACCATTTGTTTTTAAAGTTAACTCTACATTTCTAAACAAAACATTGCTGGGATAATAATACCGGATTTTTTGTTGGTTTGTTTGTTTTTTTTAAATCAACACAAAATGCTTTGGTGATTTCAAAAGTTTCTTTTTTTAAAAAGCTTGAGTTGGAAAATTGAGTCAAAAAGAACAATTTCCTGATAAAAGCTCCGTGTTGAGGCATTGGCGACTGCTGACAAAAAACCCCTTCACTGAAATATTCCCATCAAGCTGTAGTTAACAAGCATTAACAGCGATGAGGGGAAGTTATCTCCTATAAATCAAAGCCAGCATTTTCCCCTAAACCCTCCTGATCCCTCACTCTCAACTCCCCGCCAGCCATGGGAGTTATCTTCCTTCCCCTGTGTGCACCCGTTAAAGAGAAGGACATCAAGCCCCCCCTTGCAGCTCTCTTCTGACACCCAGTTTCTCCTCCGTTTGGTCTGTGCTGAATCAAGAGACGAACTACGAGTTTGTGCAGACACACTACTGTTTTATTATGCAGGAAGTCAACAGGGGGCAGCTGGGCTGTTCTATCTTGTTGCTAAAGCAGTTCTACAGTCAGAAGGACCTGGAGACGCATGCAGCAAAACTCCTGGTATATGTAAAAATAAATCTTGCTGAACAGGGACCAAGAGAGAGAGGCTGATTATTCTTTATTATTTGTCTTCTGGAAACACCTAGGGATCCCAACCAAGATCAGGGCCCGATGTACAGATGTGGGGATGAATCCCCTCTGTCTGGCAGTTCCTGCGTAACAAATGCATGTTCTAAAGGTCATGCTGAACACAGTTAGGAAAAAGGGACCCATGATCTTGATTGGGGGCCATCAACTCCTTCCAAAGGGTTCTGTACATAATACTCAGGTCATTTATTGGTCATTTTATTGGAGGGCCTAGGATTAGGAATCCCTGTATTTTCTCCTCCCGTGGCTGGGGAATTTTATTTGTTTATAGTTCTGCTTACTGCCTGCTTCCCCCAGATGTATTCTTTGCTCCTTGACCTTGATACCTCCAGTACGTTTGGCTAGTAACAAAAAGCACTAAGATAGCAGATTTGTCCATTGATTTAGTAATTGGCTGAGTGGGATGCTCATGGCGTTTGGGATGCACTGTCAAAGGAAACCCAGCAATTGCTGAAGAGGGTGAATTGCCTGAAAGGAGGCTGGGCCAAATGTGTGAAAAGATGTGTCCTTTAAAAACAACCTCCTGTGAATTAATACCGAGCTGCATTAGCAACTGGGAAAATGCATTGATGGATGCCTGAAAGGGACAGGAGTATTGCTGGCTGCAGAGTAATTAGTGAGCAGATGCCAGTGAAGAACTTGGAGGATTTAATGTCTTCTAAAAAAAATTAGGTCTTGGATTCTTAGTCATAGACCCACCCCCCAGTTTACACCTATTTTGGACCCCTTAACCTGGATTAGACTAAAGTATTGCAGCTCTCCAGAGACTAAACTATTGCATGCCACAGGCAGAGAATAGGAGGGCTGGGGGGCACACCTGCTTGAGTTGGGAAGGAAAAATCAAACGCACAGCTCTAAAGTGGGGAATGGCTGGCTAGGTGGTAGTGCTGCTGAAAAGGATCTGGGTGTGATGGTGGATCACAAATTGAATACGAATCAACAATTCGATGCATTTGTGAAAAAGGCTAATATCTGTCTGGGCTGTATGAACAGGAGAGTTGTATGCAGGACACAGGAGGTAACTGTCCTGTTCTACTCTGCACTTGTAAGACCTCGACTGGAGTTCTGTGTCCCGTTCTGGACACCACGCTTTAGGAAAGATGTAAACAAATTGGAGGGAGTCCGGAGGAGGACAACAAAAGTGATCAGAGGTTTAGAAAACCTGACCACTGAGGAAAGTTTAAAAAAGCCTGGATGTGTGTACTCTTGAGAAAAGAAGACTGAGGGGGGACTTGATAACAGTCTTTCAACTACGTTAAGGTCTGTTCTAAAGAGGCCGGTGATCAACTGGTCTCAGTGACCCTGGAGGTAGGACAAGAAATCAGGGATTTAATCTGTAGCAAGGAAGATTTAGGTTAGACGTTAGGAAAAGCTGTCTAACGATAGGAGTAGTTAAAGGCTGGAACAGGCTTCCAAAAGAGGTTGTGGAATTGCCAGCCCTGGAGGTTTTTAAGAACAGGCTGGACAAACCCCGTCAGGACGGGTCTAGGTTGACTTGGTCCCGCCTCAGCACAGGGGCTGGACTTGATGACTTCTCGAGGTCCCTTCCAGCCCCACGTTTCTATGATTCTATAATATGGAGAGTGTTTTCCAGATTCTAGTTCCAGCCGAGTTGCCGGCACCCCAGGAAACCTGAGTAAAGCTGCTAAATACATTTCTTTTGATTTCCAAGGGGGAAATTGAAGGTTGGGCTAATTGAAAAGCTGACTGAATGCCACTTGCTCTGCTTGATATAGTGACTGCTTACTGAGGGAGGATTATGCTGTACAAAGAAATCCAGGAAGAAAAGAAACACAGAGCGGATTCAAATCAGTAACAATGAAAATAAGAGCAGCCAGGCTGGGTCAGACCCAGGGTCCAGCTAGCCCAGTGTCCTGTCTTCTGACAGTGGCCGGTGCCGGATGCTTCAGACGGAGTGAACAGAACAGGTCACTTTATCGAGGGATCCATGCCCGGTCGCCCAGTCCCAGTTTCTGGCAGTCAGAAGTTTAGGGATATCCTGAGTATGGGGTTGTGTCCCTGGCCATCTTGGCTAATATCCCTGTCTGGACCTATCCTCCATGAACTCATCTAACTCTGTTTTGAACCCAGGTATATATTTGGCCTTCACAGAGAGAGCCTGATTGCCCGCTGCTCTGCACCTAGTCTTGTGGTGCACACCTCCTGCAGAGTGGATGTGACATGCTCGCCAGGCAGATTTCTTCACTCGCTGACCTCAGTGGAGGCCTTTTCCCACCCGCTCTGCACAGGTGGCCATGGTTGCAGAGGTGCACGGCAGCGGAGAGCCTTTCAAAGTCAAGGACGGGTGTCTGTGTCACCGCCCCCGTGTGCTTGCTAAGCCGCGTGCTCCGAGCGCACCGAGGAGAGACGGGTGAACGCTGTGTTTTCCATCCGTTCTGAGCCCCCTCCTGCTGTGTTTTCCAGCCCATCAGCACGAGGTGGCTCAGAACAGATGTGTCGGTAAGTGTGAGGCACTAGAGGAACATTGCAGTGTTGAATAGCCCTTGCCCTGCGTGCTGCCAGCTCGGATGGGAGATCCAGACCACAGGTCAAAATTCGGCATGAAAAACAGAGGAGGAGCCGGGGTGTGCTTTATCCCTGAGGGATGTGGGAGTGCTAGCATCTGCGTCAGTTACTGCTGGGGGGCTTGTGACGTCAGCAAGTGTGTTTTTACTGACTGAAGTCTTCCCAGTCGTACAGATGGTTGCCAATGACTGTGTTTAGAGCTGGATTGACTCTAATTGTTCTGGGAGACGTCGTGATGGCATTTGGGGGCTGATCTTATTCTGCTCCTTTGTGTGTCTGAAAATATTTTTCTGGAATTAAAAGCCTGGCCGTGAGGGGGAGGAGGGGTGCATGGGAGGAAATGACGTGCTATGGTAGCTGCAGTGCTCCTTCGTGGGACCATGCTGCAATTAAAGCTCAGCTCTTGGCTGGAAACCGGTAATTAGTGCATTTGTGGTCACTAATCTTCTATCCCATTGGTATTTTTAGACACACAAAGGTGCTCGGTGCTTACAAACCACATGCTCTTGTGACTCTCAGGCTGAGAGGTGGAAGGAGCAAGAGGGATTAAATCAAACCACCAAATAAAACACCCCATTCAGTGTGGATCCCACAGCCCTACTGTCCTGTCGCACCAGTGAAACAGGAAGGCTGTGATCAGAGCTGGGTGGGAAAATGAGTTTCACTTCTGTGAAAAATGTTGAGGTTTTGGAAAAAGTTTTGCCCTGAATGGGGACTCAAAGCCAAACCCACGGCATTTTTCATGGAAGGGAAAGTCTGCAATATTTCATCTTGGAAGCAGTGAAATGTTCCTGCGGTGATGTTTCCAAAAGGAAAGATCCTCCCCCGGACATCCAGCCTCCCCTCCAGGTGGGATAGTCCTATGGCTCTGGCACTGGTCTAGGACTCAGGAGATACAGGTTCTACTCCTGGTTCTTCCTCTACACCCCCCCCCCGTGACCTTGAGCAGTACACTCTCTGGGCCTCACTTCCCCAGCTGTAAACTAGAGAGAACAATCCTTCCTTTTTTGCCCTCTGTCCAGCCTGTCTGTCTCGACTGTGAGATCTTTAGGGCAGGGACTGTCTCTTACTGCGTGTTTGTACAGCGCCTGGCACAATAGGGCGTCAGTCTCAACTCGGGCCTCCAGACTAGACACCAACGCAATACAAATAGACACTAATGATCAGAATGGGAGAGAGACAGTAAACTGAAAAACCCACTCCTCCGACTGCCTGCCCATTTCACCATGTCTCCTGGGGCCACTACACTCGGCCCAGCTAGATCGGATTGTCTCTCATTTAACTCACCCCTAAGGCATGTTAAGAGCCGGAAGAGGGCACCCAGCCCAACACCGGTCCCTTGCCACTGTTGATTTCTCAAGCCCTGGCCCAGCTGGTTTCCTGTGTTCAAATCCTCCAGCTGATCTCCAGGTTTCTGACTGTAGAGTTGCATCCACCCAGGCTGGCTTGGATCACATCATTACTTCAACAACAACAACAAAAAAGGAAACAAAACAAAACTCTGTTTAGAAAAATTAATTAAAGGGTGAGACTTTACTCTCCAGCCTCACGCTGACAGGAAAAGCAGGTAAATGAATAACACTTAGTGCTAATCTAGCACCTTCATCCTCCACAGCAAGTGCTAACAAATGAACACTCCCCGGCCTTTTGTGAGAGCTATGTTCCACTGGAACAATGGAGCCGGCAACCCCTGGTGCAGCAGGCCTCGCTCACACCAGCGCTCCCCCATGGCTCTCTCCAGCAAACAAACCCTGCGCCTGCACCTTGCCCGTGAGGAAGGAAGGAAGGAAGAGAGGCCCCGGGCGGGTGGGTTTGTAACTCTTGGGAGGTGCTCAGACATGTGATGTAACACCCCAGATGGATGAATGGAGGTGCTTGAATTTCAGTGATGGGAGAGGTCCTCTGTACCAGGGGTGGGGACACACCGGCCCTGTGCAGTAGGTTAGTATTATTATCTCCATTGTTATAGTCTCTGTTTTACAGGTGTGTAAACTGGAGGGAGGACATGGCGGAGCCGGGACTGACTCAAAAGTTCTTGGCTGCAAAGACAATGCTAATAGCAGAGCATGCGGTACAGCCCTCCCCAGCTCAGAGCCGCCTCCATGTGTGGGATTAGAGGTGACTGGCGGCAAGGAAGCCCTCTGAGAGGAGCTCAGTGCTTTGGGCTGCTCCCTGCACCTTTGGACTTAGAGGAGATCTCAGGTCCCTCCGGCTCGTTATTTTTCTTCTTTCCCATGCCCCTGTTTGGGTGTTTGTGGAGTTTGAGCAGTGTCCCGCACAGCAGCACATCACCGAGCACTTTGAGAGAACCATGGCAACAGGACAGTAATTAGTAGAAGATACTCAATGCCATGGAAACAAACAAAGCAGGTGAGCTGGATGGCTCAGGGCATGCAGAAGGGCCCTGTAGCGCTAGGTTACCAGTTCAAATCCAGCCCTGGTGCAACGCTCCTGGGTTTTAGCCTTTGCTGGTGGCTTGTGTGAAACTGACCTGACCTGACCTGACCTCAGTTTGGTTCTTAGCAGAGAAGTGCTGGCAGGCGGCACTTACGGGTGGGCTCAGCGGAGATGAAAGACTCTGCAAAGGCAGGTCCCCCAGCTCCATCTGGCTCTGTAGCGTCTTACGCTTGCTTTGCCCTAGTGTAAACGATTACCCAGGGTGCTGGGCAGTGGAGAACCGGGCTCCCCCTTCGTGTGCACCATTCAGAGAGATTGCGTCTATTTCTCCCCTAAGCCTTGTTATCTCATGGAGGAAATGGCTGGGAGCTTTCAGCCCTATCATTTCCTGGCACTTAGGAGCGTCCAGGCTGGTGCATTACTGGCTTGACGTTCAAAGACAATGAATGTCCGTCCTCAGCATCACGGCCATAGTAGCTTCTGTTCATAAATCCTAATGACTTGAGGTGGGACAGAAGGACTCGGTGAAGGCCGAAGAGGGGTCCTTCCCCCCCGCCCTCTTCCACCCAGCAGGGCTGGAAAAAGACACTTTTCACCCCAAGAGCAGCAGGCTCTTTTCTTCTAATTTTTCCCGGTGAGTTTCACACCGATGAAAGGTGCTGTGCTGCGCCCGGTGAATGATGCTCCGTCCTCTGATCATCCAGGTGAAATTCACCCTTCAGCCTCGCTGCAGCCCTGCTTGGGGGAGAGGGAGGAAACGTACTCCTTGTGCTGACTCCTCTGCATGGGGTGGATTTCTCCCCCACACAGCAGGGGTAGCCAAGGCTGTGGCAGCTCCAGCATCCCCACCTCCCTCCCGTGACCAGTGCCTCTCAGCCCGGATGGACCTGGAAACTGAACTGATCACGCGCTCTTTAGCCACAGGGCTGTAAATCTCAGACTGTTACTCGCGATGAAGTCACCCTGTAAATCAGCGGCTTCATTACAGAACAGAGCTGGCCGGCAGGGGCCCTCTCTTGGGTAGGTCGGTGCTAGGCTCATGTCACGCTTGGCCTTGCTGCCGAGACGGTCCGTAAGGGCCGCGGCCAGGGAGAGCCGGCTGGGCTGGTGGGATGTGTGATGTGAGCAGCTCCCAGCAGGAAAAGGGTCTGATGGTGTTGGCCTGAGCTTCTCAGGCCACTTTCAGCTCAGGTCATTACGACTGGCCTCCAGAAATCCCTCCGCAGTTTCAGCCTGATGTGGTATTCCCCTCCACTTATTCCCTCGTTGGGTGGTGGACCTGGGCGCTCCTAGGGCAGTGGAAGTCTTTCGATTGACTTCAGTAGGCTTCAGATCATGCCTTTCAACAGCTGTGGCACTCCTCCTCAGAGGTGGCTGCATTTCAGGAATGAGAGAGCCAGGGGATGGTCTAGTGGAAAGGACATTGCCCTCAGGCTTAGAAAACCCAGCTTTTCACAGGCTCCCTATGTGACCTAGGACAAGTCACTTAATCTGCTCTGTGCTTCAATTCCCATCTGTCCAACTGGGATAACAGCACTGCCCTGCCTCCCAGGGTGTGATTGTGAGGGCTCAGATACTCAGGTGATAGGCAGATCTCTCCATGTATGTGTACGGTATCAGTTCTCAGTCTATGCTTGTAAAGTGCTGTAGGGAAAGTAGAGCTATCTAAGCATAAGCTGTAAACGATCAGCGCCACTAGAGATCCCTGTGTTTGGCGAGAGCTGAAATGAATAGAACACCACTTTATTCTGCAGTGTATCTTTCATGCAAACAGTAACCCCAAAGCCCTTCACAAAGTTAAAGGTACAAGATGGCAGGCAGTAAAGAATAACCCAGGGGTTTAAAGGCGTTTTATGGTGAATAAATGAAAGCACATTGTCACATGAGCCGGGAGTTCAAACACAGTTTTAATGCCTATCATCCTCTGTTTAGCATAAAAGACAGGTTAGAGATTTCTCTCCCCCTGGCTTCATCTGTGGGTTCAGCACAGCTGTGAGTCTCAGAGTGCGTATCGGGCACAGCCCACTCCCAGAATTAATAAGGAGAAATAGAGATGAAAGCCTGTGTACCCCACTGGGGCAGGGAGCAGAGCGGAGAAGGTCCTCACGAGCCAGTCTCATTTCTATTTCTGTAATGCTTAGCAGTAATGAGGAAAATCTTATCCCCAAGGACTCAGTCTGTCAGAGTTCAGGCATCTGGTCTCCTCCTCCAAGCTCATCTCTTTCAACAGAGAGTGAAACTCTCCAAGAAAAGAGAACTGTGTTTGATGAAATGGGTGTAGTGCTGGGCTGCTGTGGAAATAGCTTCAGAGATCTCAGCTGGGGAAGGGAGCTGCAGTGGGTCAGAGAGTCTAGCCCCTTGCATCACAGAGAGACAACTTTGAGAATGACCAATGTGACACATGGTGACTTCCTGTAACACCCTGGACAAACCCTATTGAATTAAGTGCAACGATCTCAGGAGCTCATTGTATTAAAATGCAAATGTTTATGTGGTGTTGTGGAATTGTATGGAACTTGTCTAGGAGACGTGACTAATGCAGACCTTGGGAAGTGTTATGACTCTTTCGAACAATGGGCTAAGACGAGAATGGAGTGTTCGTGGCGTAGGTTTCCCAGGAAACACTTGAGAGGAAGGGAACGAAAATGCCTCCCTCTGGACCTAAGCTTTTAGAAGCATCACCCTGGGGAGGGGACCTTTGCCTATGACTTACCGATTTCCAGGCCCAAATGGCATAAAGAAATAATTCTCAGTGGTTACTGTGGCAATTCTCGGTTTGCTGGCTCTGAGGAGAAAGGTAAAGTAGGCCGGCTGAAGCAGTCTGACTTTGCTGGGAAATTCACAGTGGAGGCAGGTAATTGAGCAGCCGGGGAATACCCTGGTCGGAAGGGAGAGGGATGCACGTCTCCACCCACGAGAGAGGATGGCTGAGGAGCTGGGAGCATGAGTGTGGGTGGCCTTGCTGGATCACAGAAGAGAAACACAGGTGCAGTTGCCCAGAATTGTGACAATCAAATCATCCAGTGCTGCCTGCCTGAAGCGGTTAACACTCATCACAGTAAAGAACGGGTGTTACGTTCTTGTTTAATACAGGTGGCTCCGTTTTTGGTTTATATCAAATTAAGTGATGGCTAGAACGAACTGGGGAATTAATTTAGTAGAAAGCTCTGAAGGGTAACGCTGGGTCTCTTTGGCTTCCTTTATCAGGAATTCAAACGGCCGTTAATGAACAGCCCCAGAATTAAACAAGCAATGGAAAAGGAGAAGAATCAGAATAAGAAGAGTAAGAATGATAGTTATTATAAAGAGCTTAGACTGAATAATACCTTCCACCCAAAAAACCCCAGTACACCAGGATTCTTTCACCCACTGCAGAAATGCAGCCACCTCTTGGGTGGAACATGATAGCTGAATTTAACACTCCAACTATTGCAAAAAGTGCATGCCAATGGGTTTTTAAAGATCCACTGTACTTATTTTCCCAGAGGGTATTGGACTGGCGAGGCTTTGAACTATGCCACCAAAGGTTATGATACTCTCTAGAAACGGGTTGTTTCTTAGCTACACCTTCAACCTTTTGGCTTTCCCACCTGGAGCTTGTTAAGTGCTTTACTGTTCGTGCATAGAAATCACAGAGACGGGCCACTGAGCTGTAAGCAAAGAGGGCCTTTGGCATCTCGGGGCTTGGCACGCCAGGCTGGGATTTCGTCTCAGCCTCCTCTGTCTTCACAGGCGTTATTTCTAACTGACAGCTGTGCAAGTGGAGAATCAAGCTCACTACCCTGGTTGCGGTTACAGGAAGGAGCAGAGAGAGGCAGCAGCCAGTAGGGGGAGGAGGAGGGGGTTGGAAGCCTGGATCTCAGTAAGTTCAGCTTGCAGAAATGAGCACAGTTGGAATACAGAGCCTCAAAGGATGACAGCAGTCTGAATTCTCGTCCCCTCCCTGGAATTAAGGCAGCTCCTGAGTGCCTTTCCATCCTGACTTCCCTCTGCACAGGTCAGTAGAGAATGCAATGGTTCTGTTACTTGCATTTACAGACTTGAATCTCCAGCCCAAATGGAGAAGCCGATTTTCCTTTTTCTTTTAAACATGCTGCATGCATAACCCAACTAGTGAGCAAGAAATGTGTCTAGCCGGCTGGAAAGGTTCTGTAGTTAAATGCTACTGTACTGCAAAAGTTACTTGATTCCTGACCACTGGTGTCTCATTGTAAAGATGCCCGTAGCTCACTGAAAGCGTAGCCAGCTGTGATGGTATTGTTTTGCTGGGTAGTACCTTCTCAGAGGAAGCAAGGACTTCTGTACAAAATAATGTAAAGGAGGATTTTATATTCATCGCTTCTTTCTACAGGTCACATTTGGAAGCTCATTTGGGTGCAGAATGGCAAGGTTTGAGGGTATGTCTGCGATGTAAAATGCATTACACTGCTAGCGTTTCACAGAAATAATACTTAAAAATTGCCTTTGGTAATACATTGTTTCTTTTGAAAGTATCTTCCAAACCAGCAGCGTCTCAAAATGCCCCCTGTATGGAAAAGTCCTGTGCAGTTGAATAAGGACAAAACCAACAGGGCTCAATAGCAATTAATCTAAAACGCTAGTCAATTGAACAGAGGCTGCTAAGATTTCTACAGGTTTTTGAGCCATCCGTCTATAGCAGAGAGAGAATTCTTTATTCAGTTCTATAAGATTTTTCCCAAAATCTGTGATTTTGTTCTATTGAATTAAAGAAGACTTTGCCATCAGAGTTTACGGAGTGAAATAATAGCAGCCGACAAAGAGAGAAATTAAGGGGTTCAGGAAAGGAGAAAAGGGCTGCTTTATTAAAAAGCTCACAAACACTCTGCCATAGAAGAACGGCAGATTAGGCACTAGAATAGTGTTTTTCAGGTTAGACTGAAAAATAATTTGAGCTGCAACTCACAATGCTTTGTGGGCAAACGTATTTTAAAGACATAATAAAACCTTCTGAATCGGGAATGCACTTGTGTGTCCTCATTCTGAATAACAGCAGGAATCCATTAATTATTTTATCTCCTACTTATGGAGACTTGAGGGGTCTCTGGAAATGAGCTGTATATGCTCCTGAGGGATGTCCAGCAGAAGTTCTCCTGGCATCAACTTACAAGGATGAGTGCTCTGGCCTGGGGGCTGTGCCCTGGCCAGCCAAAACTCCCAGATAGACAAGGGTAAGGGGAGGCATGGATTGGGGGGCTGCTGCGAGGGTTTTATATTCCAAGACGGAATCTAATTCTGGGTCCACCAATTTCTGTCTTTCGTTCACATCTTAAATTTGGGGTCTAGCCCTCTCTTCTTGGCATTGTCCATTTTGCCTGGTATCAGCGGAGGGCTATTTATCCGAATCCCTCTTCTTCTTAACCGCCAGTTTCCATCTTCTGTCCCAGGAATCTGTAGAACAAAATCCTTCCCAGACCTTCCAGGTAAGCCAGGAAAATTAACTGGGGGAGGGGGGGAGGATATTCTGAGGACGTTTGAGACAAAAATCAGATTATGAGGAGACTAAAGAGACAGGCATGAAGGGAACGGAAATGGCCTCAGTCTGAAGGATAGATACAGCTGAAGCACAAACATGAAGTGAAAACTGATGTGTTATGAGGACATTCCAAGTCAGCACTCAGGCTGTGACCTGGGAATTCTAGCACAGAGAGGAGTATCCCCGGGTAGCACCTGAATAACTTCACACAGGGACACTCAAACATATATGGAAACTCTCTGAAAAGCTGAGACACTGGCTCAGGGAAACAAGTTACACTTTACCTGTCAGGGACTGTCTCCTGCTCCAGCCACAAGAGATGCCCCCAGACGGAGTCAATCATAAATGACACACGCCTGGGTTGCTAACTGTGTCTATGAACTACAAATGAATAGAGTCATGTTTATAATTAAGGTCACTAATGCTGATCCCTTCTGCTCTTGTCTCAGCTGGCTTCTCCGTTGCCTTTGGCTCATGGAATCAATTGGGAATTGGGACAAGCTGCTGGCCAATGACAGCAGCTACGAGATCATCCTCAAGAATAGCTCCAATTCCAGCTCTCAGTTTACGGGCGTCCAGCTGATCCAGTCCTTCAAGCCCCTCATCATCCCCTGCTACACCCTGGTGGTGCTGATCGGCATCTTCGGCAACTATCTCCTCCTCTATGTCATCTGCAAGACCAAGAAGATGCACAATGTCACCAACTTCTTCATCGGGAACCTGGCGTTCTCAGACATGCTGATGTGTGCCACGTGTGTCCCTTTTACCCTCGCCTATGCCTTCAACCCGCAGGGCTGGATCTTCGGGAAGTTCCTGTGCTACTTCGTCTTCCTGATGCAGCCTATGACTGTCTACGTGTCTGTCTTCACCCTCACAGCTATTGCTGTAGACAGGTAACTATAGTTCCTAGCCAGCCCGCTGGAAATGGTGATTTTCTCTTGGTTGATGAAGGCGAGGGGGTTATTCAGTAATTTTTTTGGCCTCAAAATAGCAAAATCTTTTCATGAAATATCACTAAGAAATCTTTGCAGTTTCACTGCTGCCCGTTTTGTAGCCTCAGAATTTAGCTTCTCATTAAACAAATATTTGCCCAGCGGTGGCCTTTTTTGCATTAGGAGGTGTGATGCTTTGCAGTTTTGCACGAGTCACTGCAAAAAATGATTTTCAGCAAAACGAAACCCCAAATATAAAAAATGTCCAAGATTTTTGTTCAGAGAAAGGACCACTTTGGAGGCGAGGGGGATCTGAAATTTTAATTTCAGTAATTAATTATATATCTTATTACTTGCCTTACATCATACTTGGCATCTTCAAATGTACAAAAGTTAATACAATAACCCTCACAGCACCCTAATGAGGAAGGTCATGATTTATTATCCCCATTTTAAGATGGGGGAAACCGAGGCACAGAGCGGCGAAGGGACTGATTGATTTTTACGTGTATTTGAATGCTGTTTATCAAATGTGCCTATTGACCCCTATAGGGTTTGTCACTGACTTGTGTGATAAGATGCGCAAGTCAGAGGTCAGACTTTCACTAGAGCTCAGGAATAGATTTCCAAGCACTTAGCACCCAGAGCTGGAGACAAATGTTTAAATGAACCCAGTTCCCCAGACCTAAAGAAAGGCCAGATTTTAGTGCTCTGCTCCCATTGCAACCTTTATGTCCAGGTTTCTAAAAGAGCTCAGCACTCAGCATGTTGAATAAATCGTGCAAGGACAGGAATTCTGTTTCAAGAAGGATTTTGAGATTTCTAAATCTTGGCTCCGTTTCAAATCAGAACAAAACCTGGAAATTTCAAAATCCTCTAGAAAGGAAAATTCCTTCCCCAAAAAGTTTCAGATCAATCACAATGTTTTGTTGCAATTTTGACTTTATTATTTTATGTTATAACACATAACACACAACACATGACATAACATACATAATATAACATATACAAGAAACTCAAAGCAAAAAGTTGTTTCAAAATGAAAAATCAAAATGGTGCATTCCAAAAATGTCAAACCAGATGTTTTGCCATTGCTTGGATTCTTTTTTCCCTCCCTCCGCCCCCTAAAACAAAATTTTGGGGTATCCGACTTTGCCAAGTGTTTTGATTTTGACAGAACTGCATTTTCCAAGACAGTTTCACTGAAGTTCTTCCAACCAGGTGTAGTTCTCAGCTCTTTTGTAAGTCTGGCCACTTACAGGTGTCTTCGGAAAATCCGGTTCTAAATTGTTTCGTATTATGGGAATAACACTATCAAGCGTGAGAGGTTTAGTGTTTGTAAAGCATTTGGGCATCTGTGAATGAGAGGTGCTGAGACACATTATTACAGACACAGCCAGTAGTTCCTGTGTCTCAGTCTAAGCGAATATTCATTTCCCTCCCTCTTATTATTTTCCTCCAATTCCTTTTGCTGCAGCTGTTTCCTACAGTTCTCTTGGTCAGTTCTGCTCACACACTGTTAACTTGCAGCCTCATCTGCTCAGCATCCCCAGCTGAGATCATTAAAGGGTCAATACATTCCTGCACCTCCACCTTCTCTGCCTGACTGTCAGGCTCCGGAGATCTAGGGTGGGAAGGAGGAGTGAAAGTTGTGTAACACCAGGGCCAATTCCACCTGAATTGTTTCCGAGGATGGATTTTCTGGGACAGAATATTTTTTAAGTGGCTTAAAGAGTCAGCGGGTGATAGAAAGTATCCCTTGTGTTTCTCCCCTGCTGTTTTTCATACCCATTTCAGTAACAACCGTCGGTCAGCCTCCTCAACAGAATCCCTGCATGTGCAATTGCCTTCTCCAGGCATGCAATGGAAGTCCCCTCACTTGGGACTTTTAGTTCTCCGTTAGACCAAGCACTAGCCATTAGACTGCAGGGAACAGCTGGAGAGAGGTGGTAGGGGCTAGAAGGGGCCTAGCAGGATTTCCCGTCTTTAACGTGTCTTTCATTGGATGAGTCTTATAAAACAGGGGACCCTGCTCGGCAGTAAACACCCCACATCCCGGGAGTTCATCCCCGCGTTGTCGCTGGAAGGCTCAGGGGTGGCATTTGCCCTGGGCCTGCACGGGGATGGGACTGCCCTGTAGTGCAGGGAGTGCCGCCTGCAACAGCCCTTCAAGGAATGCAGCGTGATCCCGCTGCCTTGGTGGTGGAGGGGGGCATCTTGCTGCAGTGACACCTGCCTCTGCAGATCTCTTTCTGGCCCGGGAGCAGCTCCGGAGTGTCCCCTGCGTTCCCCTGTGTTCTGGGGCTGTGATTCTGTGCTTCCCCTGAGGGCCAGATTTTCAGCCCATGTGCCCTCCCGTTGAGGCACCTAAAGGAAGTGGATGGCTTTTCCATGGAGACCGATGGGAGCTGCTGCGGGCCGAGCACTTCTGACAATCTGGCCACTAATGTCTGTGGGCCAAATTCCCAGGCCCTGCCTCCGTTTTCACTCCAGCAGCGGTTAATGGCAGGCTTGCCTGAACAAGGGCTGAGTAAGAAACTCAGGCTTTGGCCCTAGGTTTGGTGTGATGTTTCTTGCTCCCTGATGGCTTGACCTTGAGAGGCATCGAGGAGCACGATCGATCCCAGATGCGGCAAGCACCTGGCATTAGATTCCCATTTCTCACTTTCTTCTGACCCAGCTCAGTTTCCTGAGGCCTCTCTTCATCTTCGGTGTTTTTCCTTCAGTGCCTGTCAATTACCTCACTTACAATCCATGCTGTCTGGAGTCTCCTCCAGGGCAAGATTAATAAACTCAGCCGGCCAGCTCTTTAGCCGTTTTCTGCTCACCAAAGCAAATCAGCTGTCACTCTTGACAGTTCCCAGGCGGATTTCCCAGCCTGCAGGTTGGGGCCCGTAATAAGATTCATGAGAATCTGCCATGCCAAACGCAGAGTCATTCGGCATTAAATGGAGCACCAATGCACACCCCTGCAGATTCCAGATGACCGCGTCTGTTGCTCTGAATTCTAGCACAGAACCCTAGAAACTAGACAGCCTAGGTCCAGCTTCCACTGTACAGTGCAGGACTACTACTTTTATTGAACGTTACCAGGAGGGGCTTGGGTTTAAGCCATAGGATTGAGACTTAGGAGATCTGGGTGCAATTCCGGCTCTGCTGCAATTACGTGTGAGACCTGAGGCAAGTCGCTTACTCTGTCTGTGTCTCAGTTCCCCCTCTGTAAAAGGGAGTAACGCCCGCAAAGGGATGTCATAAGACTCTGGCAGCTGAAGTATGTGAGGTGCTCAGATATTGTGGTGCTGAGAGTCCCAGAAAAACCAACAAATATTTCTACCCGTGTCAATCTTCAGGAACTTGACTGAAGTCAGGGGAGTGACACAGGTGCCAGCGAAAGGGGCAACAGACTCAGCGTCACGGGCTGACTGAGTGTAGCGCTAACTCAGGTTAAAATAGCGGGGAAGTCCCTGCAATTCGGGTTAGCAGCCCAGATTCAGCCCTGGGCTGGCCGATAGGCTTCCCATCGCGCTGCTAACCCAAGCTGAAAGTCGAGTGGCCCTGTCTTCACTGCTGTTTCAACTCGAGTTAGCGAACCTGAGTTAAGAACACGCCTTCTCTGCACCATAGAGGTACTCTTAAAGTGAGACAGGGCCAGATCCTGGGCGGGCATCATCCATGCAGCTCCTTTAACGTCAGTGGAGTTACGTTGCTTTACACCAGCTGAAGATCAGGCCTGAGATTTTTGCATTCATTGAATAATCTCCGGCAGGTCTATTCAGCTGCGTGCACACGCAGTAGGAGGCTAGCCATATGTCCTCCTCTGTGTCTCCTATTGTCTGCGCTAGGCAAATAGCAGTGCTAAGCAGAATAAACGATATCATCAAGGAGATTATAAAGCGGGCTGATATTTGAGGCACCCAATGGGAATTAATCCTCCTCAGAGGGATGAAGCAAATAGTTTCAGGAGAAAGAAAGGTAGTATCTCCACGCTTCCCAGTTAGCTGATCACGCTGTTTGCACAGATCTCCATGCTGCCGCCTGGCAAATACAACCTAGAAAGGCTCACGCAGGAGAGATGCTCAACCCTGACCCACCGTACACCTCTTATTTCTGTCTCCCCCCAACTCTGTCCTACTTCATGGCTAACTTGCAGCACCCCTGCTTTTCCAGCCCTGGCTTTCCGTTGAGGAGAAAATACCAGCTGTGCACTAATGGGTACAACTGGGATCTAGGATGAGAAAGAAAGAACCCATTTACCCTTGTGCGAGGGCTGGGATTTCAGCCGTTTGCTGTTGTCTTTGGTTTGGGCTCCAGCAAGCGTCTGACCTGGCTGAGAGAAGAGCTTGTTATTGAGGACATTGACATGAGCCCACCATATATACGTCAAACTCTGCATTAAAAGGTGTCTTTTCAGTGCTGTGTGCTGGCTGTAAAAGTGGGAAGGCTCTGTAACCAGTGCAGCTTGTGGTGTGATAGCGACATGATCAAACCTCCCTCTACTGTGCTCAGAGAAGACTTTGTAAATCCAGTAACAAGCTTCTTAATTTCTTGGAGCTGCTGCGAACATTGGCTGTGACAGTCTGAGCCAGTGACGGAGCCTAGATCATTGCAAATAGCAATTCCATTTCCTTTCCTCCGTCTGCACTTCGTATTGAAGTCCTGGGGCTTTGGCACTCAGCAGGGCTGGAGAGCTGCCATGGCCCAGTGAAGATTAAACCAGTGTCATCATGCCAGAAGCTTCCAAACTGTGAAGCAAACACAAAAGGAATATGCTACTCAATCCGCTTCTCTCTGTGCGAGGCATATTTATGTCCCATGCTTCTGTCCCCATAGGCAGAGATCATTAAGTGTTGCCCGTGCTTGTAACCTGTGGCCAGCTGTGTTGGAAAATAAGCTAATTTCACAACCCTTCACCTAACCAGGAGGACTAAGCAGCTAGCGTGGGGCAGGAAATGTGTGTGTGTTTAGTTTGGGAGTGAACTTCTCCTTGCTCCTGTTGCTGTTTCATCAGATGCAAGAAACAGAAATCAGACAGGGGGTGTATATATACATTCAAGGGTAAGGAACAACAATGGGGAGGGTAGGTGTAAACAAAGTCCATTCAGTTAGAGTAGATGAGGCCTATTCACAACCATTGATTAGGGAGGTGAGAATGTGTGAACAGTGACAATTACTTCTTGTAATGAGAGAACCATTCCAAGTCCTGATTCAGACCCAGTCTGATTGCATCAAGTTTGCAGACCAGTTCCAGCTCTGCAGTTTCTCGCTGAAGTCTGTTTTTGAAGTTGTTTTGTAGCAGTGTGGCAACTTTCAAGTCAGCGACAGCGTGTCCTGGGAGGTTGAAGTGCAAAGAAATAGGCAGATCAAGATACAAGGAGCATCTTTAATGCAAACATGACCCGGACTCTGGCAGAACAAAACAGGGTGTAACTGAGGCAAAGATTAGCCGAACAAAGGGACGATTTCAGCTGGATTAACAGGGGGAAAACTATCTGCCGGTGAGATCTCATAGGATGTAGGCTGAGCTGCCAAGGGGAGTGTTGGAAACCTGATCACGTGGGACTGTTCTGAAGAGTCTGATCCTGCATCATCTGATGGAGGGCAGCTCTAGTTATGTCCCAATAAGGCGTTCCCGCCTTGAATTTCTGTGACTCTGTTCTTTGCCTTTAGGGTTGGGCTGTTGCTCCGTTTTAAAGGGGAAGCTACATGAAGGGAGCTACATAGAGAGAGAGGCAGAGGGTTGATCAAAAGCTAGATAGACTTGGAGTGTGATTTATTGCAGAATGTCGAACGCCCAGTAAGCGAAAGGTGCTACATAAAACCAGATTCTATTCCCTTCAAATGGCTGGCGGGAGGCTCGGCTCTTACAAGTCTTTGATCATAAGAAACAGCGAGGAAATGAGCACAATGCACACAGTGAAGGAGGAGAGAGATTAATTAGATGATTTTTTTTTTTTTAGGCTTTTTAAAACTGTTGCCTGACGCTTCCAGGTATGATTCAGAGGAACTTTACACAAGGGGCTGCTTGTGGGGCTGAAAAGGAATACTCTGATAGGCTGGGCGTTTCTGGAGACGACCGAAGGCCCCCCACTGTTTAGCACAAGGCCTCGGGATGGGGAAAAGAAAAGCCTCCATTAATTTCATTCTTCCACAATAAATGCTTTTCCAAGGGGTTAATTCTGTGGCTGTGTCTCTGCTGGGATAATTACAGCTTGAGGCTTTTCTGTGCTGGAAGGGTATCATTTCCTGTGGATTTGGCACCTCCTGTCAGACCTTTGTGCTTAATTTAATGCAGTAGAAATGTAACGTTAATGAAATAAGAAAAAGGGGCCATTAAACGTTTGACTAACTAGAAAATGACAGCCTTGGCCCTGAGGGGGAAATCTCTTTTGTAGCTTTTCTGCTCAGCCCTGGAATTTTCTGGCGCTGATGATTAGCTGACTGCTTCTGATTCCGTTTGTTGGTGTGGAGTTTTATTGGTTAAGCACTACCCGAAACATTCGGGATTATAATTAGTGGCACATACTGAAGCAGCTAGAACGAGAACAGAGCAAGAGCCCATTGAGTCTGATGGCTTGTCAGTGCTGGATGCGTCAGGAGATGTAACTCTCCCCAGTGAAGTGGTACTACATACATACACTATGGCAGGAAAGGTGTTTATTTCACCAGCAAGCAATCAGTAGACCCTGAAACCCGGTTGATAGTCCTTGTAATTTTACCTTAGCTAGTGCAACTGCTGGCAGATGCTGTTCTAACCACACTCGTTCTTTGCCTCAGTAATATACTGTGACGGTGAGTTCCAAAGGGTAATATTTTTTCCTTTCATCAGTGTAGAAAGTTAATGCTTTTAAAATTTAATTTAATTTTTTAATCTTTTAATTTCAGCAAGTGCCCTTTTGTTCTTGTATCCTGGGATGAGGTAAATAGGAGAAACCAGCTGGGCACCTCCATACTGTATCCCCTACTGACAGGTCTTTTCTTTTCCTCTGTCATTCCTCCAACCCAGGCCAATGTGGACGAAGCTGATCAGCTGTAGGCTAGATGTAACTTTGCGGTACACTGACGGGAGCCCTGCCTCTGAAAGCACACGCAGAAAGATAATCCTCTGCAGTAGTCACAAGCAGAGGATGAAATCTCCCCATCTCCTTCAGTGACCTTCAAAGTTCAGAGGGGGCCCACATTGTTTGTCCTCTTAGAGACTGGGCTCCCCGTGCGTTCATTGGGGGCGAAACACCCGTCCTGTGCAGAGGAGCCAGCACAAGGCTAGGCACCGTGTGGGGCCCACTTGATCCCTGTCCGGAGGATTTAAGAGATGCATATTGCTGGCTGGCTGCTTGGGCAGGGGTTTGCCCTCTGAGGGGAAACTTCAACCCGCTCCAGACACTGAAACCCCTGGACCAGGGGCTTGGATGAAAACTAAGAGCAGAATTATGGCTTTCAAAGGTGCAGCAGGGAGACCATGCAATTAAAATGGCTGTAAATACCCGAACGCAAGGACAGCAGCAGAACATGTGCATGTTAATGTCGAATGGCTGATTTAGGTAGCTGCATGTTACGTAGTCTAGGTCACTGTGGGTGAGCAGCACTGGGGTCTGTGTGCCTGGTAGTGACCATTGTGTCCCTGAATGTGGTCAGCGGAGCCTCTATTTACTGCTCCAGCTCCACCCTCCTCCGCCCCGGACCCAAACACTTCAGCTCCAGTGTTTGCCTCTCTGGCTGATTTCCGGTTCTGTGCAAACAATAAGATTTTCAACCAGCAATTTGAGCTCAGCTTGACTCTTGCCCAGCTCAGTCAGGAAGACCCCTCACAACCCCCCTGGCCGAGCTGCTTCCTATGCATTGCTGAGGCCTTACTTGGGTCTTGATACACACATGCCAGGAGCACGCCCTGACGGTGAGATCCCTGAGAAGCTGAGGGGGCTACAAGGACAGCGCCGTTAAAGAGAAAGCAGCAGTGGGAGCTGTGACTCACCCACCCTCATCCCTTCTCCTCTCTTTCCAGGTACTATGCCACCGTGCACCCGCTGAAGAAGCGCATCTCTGTCACCACCTGTGTGTATGTGGTGGGGGGGATCTGGTTGCTGTCCTGCGCACTGGTGGCCCCCGCCATCGCCCACACGTATCACGTGGAGTTCCAGAAGGAAGGCTTTGCCATCTGTGAGGAGTTCTGGATGGAGGAGGAGAAGGAGCGCCTGGCCTACGCCTACAGCACCCTGATTATCACCTACATCCTGCCCCTCTCAGCTGTCTCCCTCTCGTATATCTGCATCACCGTCAAGTTGAAGAACCGTGTGGTACCCGGTCACCCAACGCAAAGCCAGGCCGAGTTCGACCGGGTGAGGAAGAGGAAGATCTTCCGCCTCATTGTGTTGGTGGTGGCTGCCTTTGGGATCTGCTGGCTCCCCATCCACGTCTTCAACATCATTCGTGACATAGACATTAATCTCATCAACAAGCAGTACTTCCTGCTCATCCAACTGCTCTGCCACTGGTTTGCCATGAGCTCCTCCTGCTGCAACCCCTTCCTCTACGCCTGGCTGCATGACCGCTTCCGCAGTGAGCTGAAGAAGATGTTCACCTTCAAGCAGAAGATCATCCCCACCAATAACTGTGTAGCAGTGAGTGTGATGCTCTGAGGCCCGGAACCTGGATTCTCTGCTTTCTGATGGTTTCATGTTCCTCTCACCCTTTTCATCCCAAACTGATACACAAAAGAAGCAATGTACCCACCTCCTGAAATGCAGGCTCCTCTGAGGCGGCAGGCTGTGACTGTGGAAGTGTTTAACGGAACCCAACAACACCGCACAAGAGTTCCAGGATCGGACGTGGATGACGCTGTATTCCACTGCAATTGCAACGGGAGTTTGGGACTTTGAACTTTCCTCAGAAGCATCTAGTATTGTCCGCTGTGGGAGACAAGACCGTGGACTAGATGGGTCTCAGGTCCGGTTGCTGTGTTTGTACAGTCTGTTTGCCTGGTTGGATAGCACACCATCACAGCACAAAATAGTCTGACTTCAGGACAATAGCCAGGGGAAAAGTGGATTTGGGTCTTAATGGTGATGGGAGGAAGGGTATAGGTGAACAAATAGTGCACCATATTCAGCCCTGCATGTATTGGTGCAGTGTCCCTGCCCCTGCCGCCCTGATTTAGTTAAACAGGATCTGCTCCTCCATTCACCAGGGTGAAAAAAGGTTGACCTATTATGCATAGTCTGTCTTTCGTACTACTTCAAGATTCCTCTTTCAAACACTGAGCTTAGAGGAGATTTTCTTTTCCAAAGTGCAGATG
Organism: Emydura macquarii macquarii; assembly: GCF_026122565.2. Lineage (NCBI taxonomy): Eukaryota > Metazoa > Chordata > Testudines > Chelidae > Emydura > Emydura macquarii. The sequence continues at coordinate 204,772 of NW_027131450.1, forward strand.
CTGCAGCCCTGATACCTGCTGGGACCAGAACTGCAGTGAGTGAGATGCTAGTAACGTGTAACTGACGTGATCCTAATGATTCCATCCCTCACCTGCTGTTCACTGAGCTGATGTGTTTGATGCCTAATAAAGCACTGCCAGAGACTTGAGATTCTTTTTTCTCATGCTGACTGCATCATGATGTTTAACAGACAGGGCTGTTTTCATCCAGACGCCAGTGGCTCTGGAGGAGGAGAGGGGGGGAGATGTTTCCCAATACTTATAGAACAGAACTCAGTCTTGGTTCTGTTCCCAGTTTTGCCACTGTGTAGCTTTAACCTATTCACTGCATCTTTCTGGGCCTCAGATGTGAATCATAAGACTTCCCTATTTCACAGGAGGGTTACGTGCCCCACCAACATTGGGGATGTGAGTGTCCAGCTACAGGGAAATGTCTGTGCAATGAGTGAGAAAGGAGATGCTGGGTGAAAAGCCTCTTATGTAGTGTCTGCTCCATTTTCTTCTCACTCTTTCCCCCACCTCTTCCTGTCCCTTTGGCCCCAGGGCCCGGTGAGGTTTAGCAGGTCCTTGACCTGGATTCCCCACCTGCTCAGCCTCTCTCTGCTCCGAGCCACATTCAGGGGCTGGCCTGAAAAGGGATTCGCTACTTCCCCACTGCCCCTCTCCAGCCCTTAGTGCAGCCGATCCCTCATCGCTCCCTTTTGCGATGGGATTTCGGGGTCCATTGAAAACATGTGTGATTTTATGCTGTGGCCTCTCTCCTTTCTGGAATCAGCCCTGATAATCCCCTCTGACAAAGGGATGCAGCAGGCTGACGCTCACGTCACCCAGCCAGAGACCACTGTGCAACTGCCCGGTCACCCAGCCACCTAATAGCTACTCACCTACAACCCATAAGAGCTGCCCGTTGAGGGACTCCACTTTAGCCCCTGCAGTAGCAGGTCCAGTGGGAGCTCAGTAGCAGCACCCTTATGTGCACTGCCCAGAGTGCGTTCGGTAGGGCCCCAAAATGCAACCCTTTGTTGCTGCACTCTCTGTAACTTCAGAGTGAAGACTGGGGAGATCAGTTGCAGATTTCTACAGATTTGAGATGACGCAGCCAAGCCAATGCCGTGGCTGCACTGTATGCGTGTATTTTGATGGGATAAGTGCATAGGCAGAGTTGATGCAGCCCTTAGGACCCTGACAAGATGCCTCCTGGATCTCAGTGTCAGTCAAGATTTGGGCAGACGGAATTTCTTCAGGCTTGTGCCAACCTGTTGGACAATAATTAGGACGCAGCCGCATCAATGCGTTTATCACGTATTTCGTTTCCCATGGATGAGAAGCAGAAGAAAGAGGAGGGAGGGAGGGAGGGAGAAAAAGAAGCAGAAGCGCAGAATTCTAAGTCAGAGCAGCTGAGAATGGAGAAGAGCAGACGTCTTCGGGGAGAATTCAGTGCAGCTCTTTATTTGGGGAAGAAGTGTTTAAAAACGCACAAATCATTTTGCTTGAAAATGTCAGAGTAACTCCTAAAAGCCACTCATTTCCCTGGGGGTGTATGTTAAACAGGCTCAGGATGTGAGAAGGGAACGTGTTATTAAACGGGACCGAGTGACAGAGGAACCGCAGCCTCACAAAAGAGGGAATGTGCCTCTTTTATCGGGAAGCAGGAAATGCTGGAGCCTGACTCCAGAGCTGAGTAGGAGAGGGGCCCACACAGCGCATTCTAGGCTCCATCCTATGAGATGCTGCTGGCCTCCAGTGGTGCTGAGCACCTTCAGCTCCCATTCAGGTCAAGCGAGAGCGCTCAGCATCTCTCCCGAAGTGCTTGCCACCTGGCGGGATCTGGCCCACTTTCTGCCTTTCTTCTCCATATCTTTGCAGAGAACATTCTGGGGGAAGAGGGAAATCTGACAGAACAGCAAAGCAATCGTTCCCTCTTGAAACTCCTTTTGTTGCTTAATAAATTCCAATGATTGCTACCGAGCTGCTTTGGGCTTTCTCAGCTCCTGAACGCCAAAGAGATGGAAGTAGCTACAGGAGGAAGAAAAGCTTTCCCCCACCCTCCAACACAACAACAACCTCATACTCCCCTGGTTTCCCTGCACCCCTGGAGTGGTTTCCCTCAACAAGGGGCAAATGGGCATTTCTGCTCCCCATCTCTGACCTTTGTCCTCACCGATCATCGTAATTTTCTCTTGTGCATGTTCATTTTTTCTTTTCTGATCCACAGAAGAACTTCTAGCAAAAAACCCTGTGACCGTCCTTATCTCAATGACCTCTTGTAAACACTGCTCCGATTGCCCGGGAGTAGCACCATGGCGTGGATCTCCTCCCCCCTCGAGGTACCATCGCTCCTTGAGCCGGGGCTTGGTTTTGGAGAGTTCTCTTTTTGGCCCGCTCATCAGCTGAACATGGTCATTGCACTGCCTGTCGCGCCTTCTTGATGGTGCCCACTTGGCTGGGCTCTGAATACCTTTCACGGCACAGTTCAAGCGTTCGTAATCTAGGAGGGAGGGTGGCTGGGCTGCTCAGTGCTGAAAGCGTTCGGAAGAAAAGCATGGCAACTGCATCTCTCCCTCAGAAAAACCTAGGCACCCAGTGCTAGACAGCAAGGGGATAAAAAAGGCCTTTTGCCATGAGTCCACATTGCCTTCCCTAGCGCTTCTCTGTATTGCAGCCGCTTGTCTCTTCAGTTCAGCGGCTCTTAAAGCACCCCTGGGTTTGCCACATGAAGTCCCATAAAGCTGTGGTTTTATCTACTCCTGTATTGAAGCTTGTGACCTCATTAGCGCCTAAACCACCTTCCAGCCTGGAGTGACTGCTCACATAGGGTATGAGTGTTTCACATGTGGATCCATTGCTAAGTGACTCTACTCTGCGAGAACCATGGTCCAGAAATCCACTTGCTTTTCCCCCCTTCCCACTGTTAAGCTTTGTTTACCACAGGGTTTAGAGTTTTATCCTGTCTCGCATCTCTCCAGATCCTGCTGCAGCTCTGTGTTTGGAACGCAGGGCTCTAGATGAACATTTCTTTGGGCACCTAAGACACGGCCCCTAGCGTTTAGGCCTTTTGGATCTGTGTTGCCTGTCTCATTTGTACTGACCTCTACCTTCCTTACTTCTGTATCATCCGCAAATTTTATTGCCTTGTGCATTTTGTATTCTAGCTAATTAAGCTGATAACTTCCATACTTGGCCTCTACTATACTGATGAATTTAATTGTTTTCCATATGTGCATTTATGATTTCAGTTCTGCATTCTTTTTGTGTCTGGTGTCACATGTAGAACTCAGACTCTTGACTCACAGGTCACGGGCCTGTTTGCTTTCGGTATGACTGCTAGCATTCCTCTCTATCTGGTCACAGGTCCCCAAAGGAAAATGGACGGCATTTTGGACTGGAAATCATAATGATTTGGATGGCAAAGTAAACACAAGCATTAAAGGACCGAAGGTGAATCTCCAGGAAGTGTTAATATGAATCATTAAAGGTGAGCTGCAGAGGAAAACTAGACTGGGCTCTTTATTTTTGTGATGCATTGAGAAGTCCTGAATTGCCTTTTCCCCTCAAAAAGTTGTTTTTTACAGAGGAATGCAGGTCATGTCTATCCTGGAGGCCTCTGATGGAGAGCCAGTGAAATGGTGATATCACAAAAGTCAAGAAACTGAAAAGTGAGTTGTTGAAGCTTTGTCTATACTAGGGAAATGTTCTAAACATTTACCCATGCAGTAGCATTAGCAACTTCAGGAGCCCTAGGGGAGGTAAAGTTCCTGTTTTTAACAATATCAATTCATCTTCCAGTGCGAGTCTCAGTGCACTCCATCTGTGAGCATGTGCAAGGAGTGACTGTCTAAACTTCTTACTGGGGAACTGATGTTAAGGAAACAGGTGAGATCATTGTTTACCAACTTGTGTAAATGAGTAACCAGTCTGATCCTCAAATAAAGCAGCACCACACCCTGAAAGCATTACACTGGTATGAGCCAAACACCGAAACTACTTCATTTAACAAAACCACCCTCTCATTCTTCGCTTCTCTAGGAAGAACAAGTCTTCCTGGTGTACAATTGCCAATCACTGAAAAGGGGAAGAGGAGGAGGAGGAAGGCTGTTTGCACAGATGGGGCAGTTGGAGGGTGGCAGTTTGCACGGACAGGGCACGTGAAGGGTGGCAGTTTGCACGGAAGGGGCAGTTTGCATGGATGGGGCAGTTGGAGGGTGGCAGTTTGCACGGACAGGGCACGTGAAGGGTGGCAGTTTGTATGGATGGGGCAGTTGGGAGCGTGGTTGTTTGCACGGATGGGGCAGGTGGAGCTGTTCCAATGGGACAGTTGTTATGAGGCTACGCTTGCTGTGGCAGTTGTGCCCAGAGGCCCCGCTCACCGAGGCGCCCCCCCTTGCGCCAGGCGCTGCGCTGTCCCAGGTGAGCAGCCCGTGCCAGTGCGGGGCAGCTGGGCAGTGCTGGTTTGAACTGGGACTGCCAGGGGCAACCCAGGGACAGATTAGGCACCCAGGGCAGGGTCCGGCTCTGGCATCCCGACTGGCCCCGCCCCTTTCCCTGCTCGCCCCTCCCACTCGCCCCGGTGAGCTCTGCCCCGCCCCCGCCACTCCCACCCCCGCCCCTTTGCCCCGCTCTCGCGAGATTTGCCGCGGGCGCTGACGCCCGGCTGACCCCGCGCGCCCGGCCGTTGAGTCCTTCAGTCAGAGCGAGGCTGGCGCTGGGCTCGCTCGCTGGGTCGGTCAGTCAGTCGGTCGGTCGGCGCCGGGATGTCGCTGCCGGGCTCCCCGCCGCGCTGGGCCCCCACCCACGTGCAGGTGACGGTGCTGCGGGCCCGGGGGCTGCGGCCCAAGGCCAAGGGGGCCGGCGGCAGCGACGCCTACGCGCTGATGGCGCTGGGCAAGGAGACGTTCGCCACCGCGGTGGCGGAGCGCTGCCTGGGCGCGCCCGTCTGGCGGGAGGAGGCCACCTTCGAGCTGCCGCCCCGCCGGCCCGGCCACGGCGCCGAGCCGGCCCTGCAGCTCACCGTGCTGCACCGGGCCCTGCTCGGCCTCGACAAGTTCCTGGGCCGGGCCGAGATCAGCCTGGCCGCGCTGCAGGAGGAGGGCGGCCGCCGCGCCACCCGGTGAGTCCCGGGCGGGCGGGCTGTGAGCCGGGCTCTGCGGGACTGGCGGGGCGGGGCGGGGTGTCCGGGTGCTGGGGCGGGGGGCGCCGAGCCCCGGGGCGGGGTGGGAGCCGGTGGTGCTGAACGTGTGTGTGTGTCTCGGTGTGTCTGTGTGTGGGGGGGGGGGAGTGAGGGTGTGTGTGTGTGGGGGTGAGGGTGTGTCTCTGTGTGTGTGTGTGTGTCTGTCTCTGTGTGTGTGTGTGTGTGTGTGTCTGTGTCTCTCTGTGTGTGGGGGGGGGGGGGGTGATATTTTTCTGACTCTGGGTCCTGCAGAATCAAACTGGGATTCCTTCTTGTCCATGTTGACCAGCGGAGAAGATGCTGCAGGTCAGATCATGCCATTAGTTAAACACCTCACTGCAAAACAAAGAGTGCTGTACATTAATGTTTGCAATATCATTTGCTTTCCTCGCGAGCGGACACAGGGTCTTTGTGTCCCTTTTCGTTTGAGTGCCCAACACAGTTTGGATCCTATGGGCTGGATCATACAGACATATTTGCAGGAGGGGAAATGGGAGGATGAACTCTGGAGTTCACAGTGGGAGTGAAGATTAAATAAGCTGATGTTTGTGAAATGCTTTGAAGATGACAGTGCATTTTAGGTTATATATGCTTATTACGTTGTATGTGCTCTATGAAAGGTGGCGTGTTGTTCTGATTTTAGTGTCTTTGGTTTTATACACTCTGTTAAAGCCTCAGTGCTTCAAAGAAGTTATTGGCGTCCGCGTTTGCAAGCTCTATTAAGAACTATGCACTGACTTCTTGGAAGAGGTTTTAGTGGGTCAAGTGTATTAAAGATGAGCTAAAAGGTGTGTTTATTGCCACAGTTGTAGTAAAATGAGAACTTATTTACATGTGACTAATATTTGGGTCACAACCAAAAATTCTGGTCAAATGAGTTTGATATCTTCACTTGCCACACTCTTGTACCCTTCTGCTACTGGGATGGAAATGTCATTAGAAATAAGCCAACTTCAAGATGAGTGTGACCATTATCTTTTATGTGTTTCATAGTAGTGAAAATAAAACACTCGGATGTAAAAATATGAACTTGCATTTCAATGTCTAGAGCAGGAAAGCACAACTTTGACAAAAATGCAGGCAATGGGAACCTATTTTATCAGACATTGGCTTATTTTTAAACTGTACCAGCTACACCTGTTCTTGCTGATTTCAGCATGGAGGGATGGTTTTCTCCTCTTATGGAAAATATAGTAATTATAAATCCAAAAAAAATTAAAAATATATTTAAGAACACATATATACACAATCTTTGAAAACCCTAACAGTAATTAAACTTATAACTATACCTGCCCATCGGCATTAAAAACCAATGTGCAAAATTCAATGAATGAGTCATTTAAGATCAGTTTGTTCAAATGTAGTTTTCCTAGGGGGATGACTTGTTATGCTATAATTTTGAGAATACTACTTGTTTTGATTTGTCTTGACGTATGATGGCTGAACTAATGACAATCTGTGTATGGTAATTCAAATAAAGAGGTTTTTTAAGGATTGTATCTACATTCCTTTTGAGGAGAAAATCATTGACAAGGTCATCTAGGTAGATAATCTTTAAGACTTAAGATTCTAAGTTTTAATTTTTTTTTTTTTTGATAGTCTTTACCATAGTTCCTGTGAAAAATATTTCAGTACAGGCAAACTTAAGTTCTCTGGTGCTCTTGTACATGTGTTTGAGTCAAAAAAGCGGGTTCACAGAAGCTGTGTTGGTTACCTCTAGCAAAGCCTGACTACAGTACTTGTGTTAGAAGAATCCTTTTCCTTTGGAAAGATGAAACAGTCTTGTTGATTCAGTGTTGGGAGTCAGTCTTTTTTCTGGCCATCTCTGGAGGAGACTAAGAATGACTAAACTGTCAAATCCAATGTACATGGTTTTGCCTTTTTTCTGTTGTGGAGGCAGTAATGGCTTGGAGTAGGATATGGATTAGAAGGAAGATTTCAATGTTTACGTCAAACAGCTTTGCGATAGATACACTTGAGGTTTTTGTGTAAAAGAAACAGTAACAGTTCAAGCTGAGAACAATGAAGTTACTCAAGAATACTTAATGTGTTTGTAAAGCCTCTTGTTTAGGTGAAGAATGAAAGTACTGTACAATGCAAGTCACAAACACTCTTGTTCTTAATAAATACATGCCCTTAAAAGACATAATCTCCTGGAAAAGTAGCTAATTAACTGAAGTATTAGTTTCTGTTAAGAGTGGAATGGAAATTGTATGAAGTTAAACACTTTTCCTGCTAGCTTTGTACAACTAGATCAACATTGCTTTCTCGAATTTGCCGTTTTAATGTAAATGTTCTTGGCTGCCATGAAGTGAGTAAGATTATGGTTTCTACTGTGAAACTATTCTTAAACTGGAATAAGTGTGTGTGACTAATATACACTCAAACCATGTTATAAGCTAATGCTTTTCAGTGGCTGTTTTCCTCTTTTACCTCACCTGGGTAGATTAGCTAAGTGATCTCATGAGGTCCTGTTGGGCCTTTACCTTCGCAAAAGTTATAGATTTGGCAGCATTTGCTTCTTGTAAATTGATAGTGCCCATATAAAGTCTCCTCCTAAAGGACTGACAACCATGAGTGCAGAGTTTGATATGGACCTATTTTTCTGCCAGGTCTAATTTTTTTTTTAAAAGAACTAGCTCTGGGCTGAAATCAGGCATACAGGATCATTGGCATTAGCTCTCAAACACAAAGGTTGAATGAAAAATGTGCCTGTTTTTTGAAATGCATTGGAAAAGATGCCACATGGCAGATATTTATAGCCTGTTACAGGAAACATGTCAAGTTTTTAAAATTTATTATTTTGGACTTCCAAGCATCCCTCAAGGTTCAGTATGCAGAAAATTTACCCTGTTAGATAGTGGTCTGTAGGATTCCTCCATGTTTGCTTTTGAACAAAGATCTGAAGAAAATTAAGGAAAAACCTAGTCATGTGTCTTGGAAAACTTTTTTTTCAATAACTGTTTTCATAGCTTGTTTCCTAAGTTGAAACTTCCTTGTCGTGGGGCTGTTGGCTGCTGGATTTATTTTAAATTTTTTGAAGAGACTATAATGAAATAAACTTCAAATGAAAATAGTGGGTTTTCTTCTAACACTTCCACTTAGTTACAATGTGCAAAATACATACAATCTTGGCACCGACTGCTGGCATGATTATTGTTCACTAATTAAATCTGTGAGGAAGGTGCCTACAGTTTGTTGCCAAATATTGCAGAGATGGAGTTGCTGACAGTAAATAACTATTACTTGCGCAACAACTTTTCTTAGAAATGATGGCTGTACTTAAGTTAATAACTGCATTCCTTGAATATTTAAAGCTTTGTTTGACCTTCTTCCATGAAACCTTTCAAATGGGACCATTTTATTAAAAGGGCTATGCAAAATTTACAGGATAAGCTTACTGATGTACATTTGAACCAGAAAATATATAAAATTCCTTAAACACACTTTTATATCACAAAAATGGCCAGTGGGTTTTTACAGTTAAATGCAAATCATATTGATTCTTTATTGTTTAAGACTCGATGAATGGAACTTATTCAACTGGCATCCTTTGATACTCCAATGAGAACAGTCAGCATTTCCAATGTAGGTTTCATCTTTAGGGATTTTATAGCTTAGTTGTCAGTCAGGGTAGACTAACATTTGGAAGACAATTGCTTTAGTAGAAAACTCGAGTTCAGGTTTTCTCACCTCTTTGTCTTGAATGCGTGTCTTCAAAGAGGGCTTTTTATATATCAAAGTGGAAACCCATTTTAGGGTCAGCTGTCAACTAATTCTGAAACAAACTGCTGGACCCATGATTTCTGTTCACCCCCAACATGTGGCAGTGCAAAACCAGGCAGTGAGGCATTTCATGTTTCATGCCTTTCATTCCTGTTGTGATTAAATAGTTCTACTTGTTTGCTTTAACTTAGTAGTTAAGCTCTGAGGGTCAACCCCAGCTCCTTTCAGAACAGCTTTTCCTATCAGTTCTGTGGGGTCAGGAGATCTACAGCTCCTAGTTATTGGCAAGAAACTATGCAGTGGTACGTGATGTCAGTAAATACCTACTCTTTGTACCAAGGAGATTGAAATGTCAGCAAGTAGTACACCTTGCCTGGTCATTGTACAAGTTTAATAAACTAACATAAAAAGCTGTCGGTGTTTAAAACTCGATTATTTTGAATGCTTTGTCTGTTTCTGAAATAAGTGTTCAGAATATAAGTGTAGTGCAAATGGCAGAAGTCCTGTCTCTAAAGAATGTGGGGTTTTTTGGTACTTTGATTCTGAATCAATATTGTATTAACAGACTAGGGTAAATAGAAACATCTAACAATGATGAGGTGCTTGATTCTGAAGAGGAAATTATGGGAGTTTTCCCTCTGTTTAGAAGCTTCTATATTTGAACAGTAATGAAATAGTTAATGAACAGAGAGAATTGGAATGAAAGGTACGGGGTGTGTAGAGAATGCCTTCACTGAACTATTTCAGGTATTAGTGTGTAACTCATCGGTATAGACGACGAGAGTTCTCTGGCATTTTAAAGACTAACAAATTTGGCAATTGGTTCATGGTTCTACTTTTTGTCGGTTTCCCTTTTGATTTTCAGGTAATTGAAAAGTTCTTGATGGAATTTTCTTTCTCTGTTTCCTTTGCGTTGGGTACTTTGCAGTTGCGCTTTTAACATCGTTGCTTGAGAAACTGCCTGCTCTCGTGAACTCCTTTATCCCTTAGATGTTCTTCCCATGGGACCTTACCTACCAGTTCTCTGAGTTTGTTTAAAGTCTTCTCTTTTGAAGTCCATTTTCCTTCTTGTTCTGCTGCTCACTACTTCCCTTCCTTAGAATCATGACATCTATCATTTCTTGGTCACTTTCACCTAACTGCCTTCTACGGTCAGATTCACAACCAATTCCTCCCAGTTGGTCAGAATCGAGTCTAAAAGGGCTGACCCCCTGGTAACTTCCTTCACTTTGTGAAACAACAAATTGCTTCCAAAACATTCCAAAAATTAATCTGGACATTTTGTGTTTTGTATATATTCTTGATGTATAATGTAGCACCTCCTCCCTTATTACCCTGCCTGTCCTTCCTGAAGAAGCTGTACCCCTCTATACCCGTATTCCAGTCCTGAGCTTTCTCCCACCAAGTGTCTGATGCCAGTTAAATCGTGATACATGAAGAAAATTATTTTGTAGTGGGGATGCCAAGGATATGCCCTTATCTCTGTACACAGTAAGCTCTCTGATCCTTGTGCTAATCATGAAGTAGTTTCCCAGCTAGGGAGTCTGTTTTCTCCTTTTTTCCTCTACCATATTTTTATGTGGCTTGGATTATTGTTTACTAAATACATCTAAGTGACGAACATCATTCTGCCTTTTTGGATCTCTTATAGGTTCTCCCGTGCTGGAAACTCTATTAAATAGAAAACAAACACCCTGTAATTGGTTTAAACTACTTTTGCTTACCCAGAGTGTTTTCAAGGGTTGTCTAAAATTTTGTCTTGCTTTTGCAGGTGGTATACGCTTCACTCCAAACCAGGAAAGAAGGAAAAGAGAGAGGCGAGATTGAAGTGGATATTCAATTCATGAGGAGCAATATGACAGCCAGCATGTTTGATTTATCCATGAAAGACAAGTCCCGGTCTCCATTTGGCAAGCTGAAAGGCAAACTCAAAGGAAAGCGGGCCAGTGGGCTGCCTGACACAGCATCAGCCATCATTCCCACCATAACTCACTCACCAGCTGATAGTGAAGAAGAATCGTTTGAGAAAGAAAAGAAGAAAAAAATCCAAGATCAAAACCCTCTTTTCCAAACCTGGTTTGCAGAAAACCTCCCTCTCCCAGTCCATGTCCGTTTTACCTGCTTTTCAGCCTGTCACTGAAAAAGTTAGGCTTAAACCTGGTGATTTTCAATCAAAGTGGGGGGATGATGAAGATGAGTCCCTTTCTACAAATTCAGAAAGTGAGTATTCCCTCTAGCAATAGTAATATACTTTTAGTATCTTAAATCTTTGTTGAAAAGATTGATTGATTGATTGATTTGTTACGGTAGATCTATGTATTGACAGAATATTAGCAAAGATTTCACCCACTTTTCTTACGAAAAAGAATGTGACAAAGTATTTGAAGATGTTGGCTAAAGTAAGCATTAAAGCACTATTGGCAGAACATTTTTAGGTGGGTGATTCGATGCAATATTCTTTTATTGTATAGGTTTTGTTTAAAATTATAAAACAGTAGAGCTGGTTGGCAATTTTCTGATGAAATGCTCTGCCTGATTTGGAGTGGGTTCTTGAACCAGGGTGTCTCACGTCCTAGGTGAGTGCCCTAACTACCAGGCTATTGGCTAGTCTGCTGCTATGGGTGCATGTCTCTTTTTGCACCACAGAAGAGTCTTGTTTTTGTGCTGATGCAGCATGAAGCCAAATATCAAGCCTTTAATTTTTTGTGAAATGGAATTCTTGTTTTCTGGCCAATGCTACAAAACAGGACTATGGTAATGGTATATTCACAGTTCCATTGAAGACATTTAAGAATTGTTTGTCCAAGACCATTCTTTGTATTGCTGGAGCGGTTTTCTATGAAATGGGATACTGCTTCTTTGTGATCTACCACTTACTGTATGATTGTCACAGAAAATTGCCCCCTTGAGCACATGATTCCCCCCCACACACACATTCCCCAAAAAACCTGTACAGGGTGTTACTCCTGCTTTAGAGAACAGATTTTTTTTTGTATGTCTAAACACAATTTTCCCATTGTCATGCATAATCAGTCTCTCTCTCAACACTTAGACTGTAATATTGACTGTTCTAAGGAAATATGTTTTCATAGCTCTAATGTCTCACCATTTTATTTTTATTTATTTATTTATTTATTTTTGCAGAGGCCTTTGGAAACCAAGCTGAAGATAACTCACTTCATGCTCCTGGAGTCATGGCTCATAAGAGAACCGCAAGTGCAGACAACAAGCAACTCAACCAAATAACCTCCAGCAACGCCAAGAAAGAAGGGCTCTCCTTATTCAGTGGCCTTAAATCCAAAAATGACCCCACATCCCGATCCAATGTTTGTATCAATGGCAATCATGTTTATATGAAGGAAGGAGAAACAAAAAGGGAAACCATGTCAAAGGACAACACTCCTTCTTCTTCCCCTCAAACATTCAGGAAAAATCAGCTCTCTGAATCAGACGAAAACTTGTCTTCCAAATCCACTATGGAACATGAAAAGACAGGAAGAATGTCTCCTAGCAGAGGTTTATCTGGGTCTCCCTCATTGGAGACTTTTAAATCTATGACCTTACCATCATACAAACTGCTTAGCAGTGGAGATTTATTGGAAAACAGTGCTCCTCTGAGTTTAGAAACTGCAAAAGAAGAAACTAAAGAGGACAAAAAACAGGAGAACAAGAAGTCTGCTTTGTTGTCGCTAGTCACAGGAAGAAAGGAAATAGTGAAAAACTATGTAGAAAACATGTCTGACATGACTTCGAAGGAGAGAGAAGCCAAACTTTTTGAAGAAAAGAAGAAGGAAGAAGAGGCAAAACCTGCTGAAGTCCCTATGGACTTGAACCAAGAAAGTATTTCTGAAAACAGCAACAGGGCAGATGTCCCCAGAAACAAGAAATCACATAACCCTTTTGACGAAGAGCTCATGGAAGAACAGAAACCAGAAAAGTCTGCAGCCTCCGCAAGGACAATCCAAACCAAAGCTGTCAAGCCCAGGTTAGTCTTGTTTTATTTCAGTTTCAAATTCTGATATAAAGCACAGCAGACATACTGTTAGACTAGACCACTTCCTGCCACATGGTAACATTTTTATATCTCTTGTGGGGGACTCATTAGTGATTCACTCACTAGATGAACATTTAACCAGTTACACACTTATTATGTTTCTTGGTATAAATATTAACTTTGATTTCCATTTTTAATCAATTTAACTTCATATCACAAGTGAGGATGCAATAATATATTTTAAGTGCATGTATCTTTTCAGATAGTGTGGAGTTATTTATTCCATGTTGCTCTATTAACCCAAACAAAAACTAATAATATTTTCCTGCCTGACTGTCCAAGTTTGGAAGCATGCTGAAGGGCTGAAATATCATTTCTAACCAAACTTACTTCTTGCTGTGGCCTGCTGAATGCAAAATCTTGGAACACACCTGCTTTTGGCATCCTTCACAGTTTCATGAAATAGATTTCTGTGGTTCTGTGTGAGACTTCCTCCCTCACCCCTCGAGAAATTCTGCTCTTTGTGACTGACATGTAAGAAGCATAGCCTCACTGAATGTCTGTCTTTGACATCTGATCTTCAATTACTTTTAAGTTTAAATGCCCTGTGTGTAAATGTCTTAGCTACTAATAGCATAATAGCTTATGTCTTGGATGCAAAAGAAATTGTTCCAGTTGCTTAAATAGTGTAAATATTGCCCTAGTAATCTTGTGGCAACTTTACAACAGAAGTTTTGTGTCACAAGAATTGGATATGGCATAAAAAATTAAACATAATTTATTTCAAGCCTGCTTGATTGGTCCATTAAACCTCTAAGACCTTGCAGTTTCTTATACATCATTAGTCTGTTGTATATTGTGAAATCTGTTTTTAAAACTTGTCTTTGCTTGTCTCTCACATGCTGCTTCTGCAACTGACATGCAAGTTTTTGTCCTTTTCACAGATTGGGAGTGTCTTCAGAGGATGAGACCAAAGCCACGTTTCCTACTTCTGTACCTGATTCCCTTCCTGCTTTCCTTTCTGCACATCATTCTAATAATGACAATAACCCTTCCACTTCTAAAGTGGGACAAAAATTTAAAGCACAAGACTCTGAAAACTCTGGTAGCCCTTTTCCTCCATCTCTCATTTCTGCACAATGTTCTAATGACAGTAACCCTTTCATTTCTGACTGGGGACAGCAATTCAAAGCACAAGGCTCTGAAAGCTTCAAAAGTCCTCTCTTGTATTTCTCCCATCTTCCCACAGCTTTGGCGGATGTTTCTCCTCCTATGCTTTCTAGTCACCTTTCTAATGACAGTAACCCTTTTGTATCTAAACTGGGAGAGGACCCAAAAGTGCAAGGTCTCAAAAGCTTTAATAGTCCTCCTTCTTTCTCCCTTCCTTCTGCAATTTCTAGCAAAAGCTATTGTTCCTCTGCAATAAACCTTGCTGATTCGGATTACTCTGCTTTTGTTCATTCAGAGGAGTCTCAGAGTGAAAGCTTAACTAATGATGCAAGTTCTCTGAGGTCACTGTCTGAGAGTCCTCCTTTACCTGTGTGTGAAAGAGTTGAGCAGACCCTAAAGAAACAATGTGATGCCAAAGAGGTACAGATAGTGTCACCGGTTACAAAGAATAACAGAGTCACTAAGCAATCAGTGACCTTTCGTCTTGACGAGCTGGAAAATGCTGATTCAGGCAGCAAAGATGCTGAGGCTTTAGACAGAGAGCAGCCTGTGAGATGTCATCCCGATCAGTGTGAAGAAATGTTCATGATAGATCCAACCATAACGGAAAAGAGACGAGAGTTTGCCTCTGTGCTGGATATGGAGAGCTACCCTTCATCTAAACTCTGTGATGAAAGTATGAATTCTGTTCCGAGCAATGAGAGCGCTGTTCAGGATGACATTGAAACCAGCAGTACAAATGGTGAAATCTGGATGAAAGACAGCCAAGAATTAACTCCTCTCTCCAAGTCAAATTATAGCCTTTCACGTGGGAATGGTGTGGCACAGCCACCTTCTGCTGAAAGCAAATTCAACGAGGAGCAAGAAATATGTAGTGGTAAGAAAATGAAGCATTCACTCAAAATGGGAGAATCTGGGCTCACGTTAGAGTCCAACGTAACTCATGCCATCAAAAGTGACTCTTCAGTTCAAGTGGAGCCGCCAAGACCAACCCCAAGAGTTCGCACTTTGCTCTCTAAGGATGCTAACAAGTCAGAGGATGTTGCTGAACTCCGTCCTCTGTTTGCGAAGCTGAAGCCCATGCCAAGAAATGCTGTAAAGCTAAGTAAGTGTGCACCTGTTTCTCTGACCGGTAGACTGAAAGATGAAGGGATGCTGACTCCACCTGACGGCACCGAGAATCCTTTGAACCCCCATGAAAACCCAACAAGTGACAGCTTATTAAAAACAGCCGCTCTGTCAACAACACGTCATCTTGACATAGGGAATGACAATAATGGACACATCAAACACAAAGCTGATGGTCATGATGATTCATTGTTTAACTCTGGAACAGACCTTAAATCTGCCGTTCCAGTTACTAGAGATCATAGTCTAACACATGTTGGTCTTCCAGTTATTCTGGAAGTAGGATCAGATGATGAGCTTCTAGACGACTATCGAAAGAAGGATAAAATTACTGCAATTTACAAAAGTGTTCCAAGCACTGAAAGTCAGTGTACAGATTCCTTGTCTTTCACCGAGGAATTAAAACTGAGTTCAGATATGAACTCTACCAATAGAGCAAGTATTTTGCTTCAGGAGCGAGAAGGTAGCCCTGAAGATGAATTGCTAGATTTAAAAGCATCATCCAAGCTAAATTCAGTAATAGACATGTTTAGTGCAAGCAGTAAGGCTAGTGAATCAAGTTTAGATATGCTTTCTTATCCCAGTGAGCATGGATGTGGTGTTGAGGAACAGGAACTGAAGGAAAGTAGAAAGAATGATTTTTTTGAACCCTCTAAAAAGTCTGTTTCTTTTACCTCCCTGTCCAGTTCTTCCCAACTCTCCTCTTCTAGTTCCCTCCAATCTGGGACTTACAACAGTAGTAGAGCAAAATCAGTGAAAAAACCAACAGCAGAGAGCTTTGATGAGAGAGTCAGAAATGCTGGTGAGAAGAAGCTTCTTAAGGCCTGGGTTTCACCCTCTGAGACACTTCCCAATCAAACTCAGCAGAGTGGTGAAACTGTGTCTGTTAAGCACAGGTGAGAATACGGGGAAATACATGAGGCATTTTCTAATGGTGTTGTACAAGACATACTTTTTTGTTGCTGTAGAAATAAACATCTTGATAGTTTTTTCATTATGATGCAACTTCATACAATCTGAACTCGGTCTGACTTAGCGACACTGTCAGAAACCCATACTCCATCATACCAGTGTAAGACCACTGCCACCAGAACTTCTATTAGATAAAAATCTGTGATTGCACCAAACAGATCTGTGCACCTGTAAACTTAGAATGAGCAGCGGGAGTGCTCTATGCAGAACTAACATTCACAATACCAATGCTATTTCTGGCAATTTTACATTCAAGGGCCTGGTGTTCATTAGTCAAATATGGATTTATGATTTTTGAATAATGTGCTTCAATAACAGGCATGTTCTGTTGTCAGCAGCTGGATTTGGGTGACCGCATTGTGATCTGTAGTTGCTCAGAAATGAGGCAATACAATCAAAGGCTGCACTGGAAACTGTGATGTTCACTTAACTAGTAGAGGAAGGATTTCTGAGCATTAAAACACATGGCAGCAAACTTATTTCATGTGGCTAATAGGCCTGTCTCCTAAATGACCAACATGCCTTTGGACTTCTAGAGCTGTGAACAACTCCTGCTAAGTGGCGCCCTATTAGAGTCTGAGGTACAAATTGGAGCCTCCTTTTTCTGTTTACTGCTGTTAAACTCTGCTAGCCTCAGAACCTCTTTATCGGTCTCAAGTATTAGCACGAACTTCAGGGAGTTACTGTTCAACAATTCATTGAAATACAGTTGGGTAACTTCCTTCCACTTCTTAAAATTGCCATTACAAATGGGTCTAGAGAGCACAAGATGATGCCTAGGCCGCCAGTTTGACTTTTGGCAGAATAGGTCTGTTTAGAGAAGATAGAATAAATCTGCTGCTCAAGAGGATGTTTGGTATGTAGACATCTAATAAAGATAAGATGGTTGTGAGGGAAAATTATGTAGAATCTAACTCTTAAATAGTAACTTGTATTAAAAAACCAACCCCACAACCAAATAAAAACTAAATTCTCATGAATATGGAATACCTCATGTATGCAGCTTTACTACTACTTCTGTTGTGTGACGTTTGCAGTTACCATTGTACCGCTCCTCTTTTGTTTTTGAATGCAATAAAAATAAGTCAGCAGAACAGACTGACTGTGTCTGTAAGTACACCCAATGGAAAACTATAATTTGAGGCAGAACTCTGCCTTGGAAGGCATATGAGGAAATACATTAAATCGCCTCGTATTCATTTGTACTCGATTTAGGAGCCTGTTGGATGCTTTCCGTGTGATGTGATGTCAAGATGTTAAAGAACTGCCTAAAAAGCTGAGACTTTTTTGTTTCAGACCTCATCCTGTGAAGCCAATGAACACGACTACAAATAAATCGCATGCTAAAAATTTGAGCACCATCACAAAAATGGATGAAAAGTGGACTGAGAGCAACAGAAAGGTATGAAAGAGATTGAAACTTAGCTTAACGATTACAGTGGGTTTCATAGCTTCCAGAGCATTCAGTGTGAATTTGCCTATTCAAGGTCACTTTCAGTTATTGGTTCTTTGATAGCATATGTACCGTTGCCCTCAAACCATACCGTCTCTTAAAAGATTTCTTTATTTTCTCTGTCTCCCCAGTGTTGGGAGGAAGAAATTGAGTTCACTTTTGTTCTTATTCAATGCAAAATGACTTCAAAGCAAAAAGAGGCTCGTGACGTGGTCCCTAAGAACTGTGGGTGTACTGCTGGAGTAAACCCAAGAGTGCTCTTTGGTCCTCCACTAGATGGGGAGGCTAGGTTGTGAGCCAAGAAGTTGGCTAATAGGAGTGTCTGGGATGGAGGCTGTGAAGTAAATAGGATACTTTGTAGGCAATCCTCGGTGTCTCTGGTGCCTGGGGTGGGGGCACTGCAGCCTGGACTCTGCTTACCATGTGATCCTCCTGTCTAGAGGTGGTTGGGGGCAGGTAGTCACTATCTGCTGCACCACTGATCTTCCTTTACCTTGTAATGTACTGCATTGGCAGCTTCCACAATTAAGAACTTCCTCTGCAGTCTGTTGGAGTTTTCACTTTATTTCTCTTCCCCCTCAAATCTCTGAAAAGTATTTTCTTAAGTCTGTTGCATAAGTTGTGATCCCTGAGGATCCATTAGATGAGTGGTCTGTAAAATGAGAGTAAAACGTTTTCTGCTGAGAAAATTCTGAATATGAAATCCAGGCACAACCTGGCTCGTCATGTAGCATCCTCATCTGAGAGGACGTCTGCGCTGTCCCCCTTCCCCATTTTCCAGTGGTAGTGAGTCTTAGAGCTCTGGTGAGCTGACTTGGGCTTTTGCTACAGTGCTTAAAATAGCCATGTAGACATTACTGCTCAGGCTCTGAGACTCTTCCTGCACTGGTGGCATTAATCTCTTCTGCATAAATGACCATGAAAGGAAAATGTGACTCAAAAGTTTGAATTTTTTTCACTTAAACTCAGGTGTGCTGCTCTTCAAAGTGTACAGAAGCCTGGTTTTTTAAACATCTAGTGTTTCCACACCACATCCTGGTTACACAAATACAAAAACTATTCTCTTTAGTGCAGTCCAGTGAATACAATTATGAATGTCTGTTGTACGATACGTACTCTGCGTACTATGTGCATTTTTGCTGCAGTAAAAAGGAAGCGTAACAAATTACTTTGCAGAGGTTACTAAAAACCGTTCCTATCCAGTGCTTAAAACAGCATTTTAATTTTAAGAGAAAGTGCCCAGTAATGTACTGCTAACTTGTCAAAAGAGAAAATGATGGTCAGTTTCTTTTTAAAATTTCAGTCTCAAAATGATCAAGTACACTTGCTGCTGTTTAACCTGAGTTTGACTTCCGTTTTATTCAGTATGTTTTAACTTGTGGTTCTGCAGATCTTTCAGTGCTAATATTACACGGGGAATTTTTGTTGCCAATTTTTGGGCCATTGATGTCCAGGCAATAACTCCTCCATCCTTCATTACAGACTCCAATCTACCCTGTACCCCCATGCACATCTGACATTCACATATTATTGTAAATTGCTGACAAATTGAACCATAACATTGAGGCTATGGAAAACCTTTTTTTTTTTTTTTTGCTAGAGAAATAAGTGTCATTGGCCTGATGTTTTCCATACTAAATGTTGTCTCATTTTGACCACTTTTCCTTAGAAAATAGATGCCTTGGGCTTCCTAAATTGTGCAGTATCGAATGTTTTTGTGCCACAACAGTGCAGTGTTTTAAATAGTCTTCCTCTTACTTTCCTTTCCACATAATCTATTGTTATAAAGCTCCACCGGTCCACATGTTGGAAGTGCATGAATATTTGCCAGTATTTATAAGTTTGACTGCTAAGTGGCCTAACAGCTGTCTTTTGCAATAGCATTTGCATTTGTATCACTTTGCTGTACTGGTTTTGTCTTGCAGCTTTTCCCTGTCTGCTGATGCCACAAGCCTGACAGGCTTTGGCCTTGGGAGCTTGCTTTTCCTGTTCACTGCAGTAGTAATGACTGATAAATCCTGAAATGCCACTTCTGTGAAACTTTAATGAGATGTCGAGCATAGTCATTCCTTGGACAAATAATACAATTTAGATAACCCATATCCCTAGAATTCTTCAGCTTTCCCTGAATACGAAGATCATTAGGCAGTCTTCTCATATCACTGTAAAACACTTACCCTGTCTTTCTTTTCTCTCCAAAAGAAATATGATTCTTCAGACCCTGCCTATGCTTATACTCAGTTAACACATGATGAGCTGATCCAGCTGGTGCTGAGACAGAAGGATACCATTACAAAGAGAGAGCTCCAGGTGCGGGAGCTAGAAGACTACATTGATAACTTGCTTGTCAGAGTCATGGAAGAAACCCCCAACATTCTTCGGGCTCAATCTCAAATAAGTAAAGCTGGAAGGATTTAAAACTTATGCCATTAAACCTGAATGAAAGACTTGTTACTCAAACGTCACAGGTAGATAATGTGAAGTTGCTGATGTTCAGGTATCGGCTGCCTACCAAAAAACTGGCCTTTCTGTCTCTCTTGCAAAAGTTGATTCCACTTATCTGGAGACTGGTTAATAATTACACCATGTCTTAATACGTAATCCAAAAAAACAGTAGTCAGAAGTTTTCCACTTGTCTGTCTGGTAGGTACACTGTAAATATTTTGCCACCACCTGGTTAAAGAATCTAATCAGAAACCTGAGAGTCAGGTGGCTGTGAATGTTTTTGAAGCCATTTTTCTCTGGCACGGATGGTTCTTGGCTCCAGAGCTGCTTTATTTTATTAGTATTGGGCATTTAGCTTAAGGGTTGCTGTTTAAAAACTGAACCATGTTTCTCAGATTCTGAACAAGAGTTTTATTGTTAATACTAAAATGTAAGTTGTAGTGCAGTATAAGCCATCACGTACACTAATTCAAGGATTTGATTGCTTTGTTCCAACAACTGCATTACAGAAGTTGAAATATGATTACCAAATCTCTTTCTGGAGTGCAAGTTGCCTTATTCTAAAAAAAAGTCAATGCCTTTAAAACATGCTGTAAAATTGGATGGCATTTAAATCTGCAGGAAGATGTGATGGTGTCTGCCCTATTGAAGTGTCCACATCTCATTTTGGGAAGGGAAGCGCAAAGCCTGCATAAACCTAGTGGTAAAGACTTTCAAAGCAGTGCTCTGAGCAGGCTCTTATGGCTGCTTGAATACAGCAAAAATCAGGCAAAGATCTAATTGCCATTCTACTACGTGATTAAAGAACGGTCGCACATTTTAGACTGAAATGGGAGCTGTTTTGTTTCATAGCTGTTATATTCCTGATTTGAAGGTTCTTCTTCAAACTGGGGGGCACACAACTCTACATGGTTTACTCTGTATCCTGTATAAGCACATAGGCACCTGTTTCCCTCGTGGTACACGTGCTTAGTTTGTTTTTATGGCTATGCACGGCAAGTCATGTGACGAATTTTCTATTTACCGCTTTAAATCATAGATTTTTTTTAAACGTGCCGTTTTTGGGAAACTAGGACCTACAGTATGGAACGACTGTCTAAGGTGATGCATATGAAACATCTGAATTGTGTTTATTTATAGGCGTATAAAATAAAAGGCGGATGTGACCTGGTTCTCTTAGTGAAGGAGCATTCAAATGGTGGTTTTAAAAGATGTGATAAGGCTTGTGGTGGCGAATGTTAGAAGAGGTTTTATTTTGAATGTAATCAGAAGACGTTGTGCTGCTATTTTGCAAGACGATCCGATACCTCTGTCTCTTGCCTTGATCTGCTGTAACTGTGCGGTTTGCCATTTATATCTGATAGCAAACAGCGAGACGCTAGCAAACAATCATTTTCGCAGGCCTACTTTAAATCATTCTTTGTGTGGATAGGAATCTTCAGTGAAATTCAGCACTCTGATGGAAAGTTGTGGTTGGATTCAACATTAATTTACATCCACATTTAATGTTGGGGCTGATTTGTGGCACGCTCTTGAAAAATCTTATCTGTGTGCTCAAAGCTCTCAAATTGGGCT
Source organism: Emydura macquarii macquarii (assembly GCF_026122565.2). Lineage (NCBI taxonomy): Eukaryota > Metazoa > Chordata > Testudines > Chelidae > Emydura > Emydura macquarii. Next base: position 226,402 of record NW_027131450.1, read on the forward strand.
CTTGAAGGCAGAGGGGGGGGTCAGCGATACAACATTGAAGTACTTTGAATAATTTGTTTGAACGTCTAGCGTGTGTTGTGAAGGGGAAAAAACCCAAAACCAAACCAAACTCTACCCCTTTATCAAGGTGAAAGGATCCATTTAATCTCTTCTGAAGTTGAGTGATAATTTAATGTATAGTTTAGGAGGGGACAGCTTGTTATAGTATTCCTGACGTTAGAGCACTTTAATGAGAGGTGAGACTAGTTGAATTTCCTATTAGCCTTTAATAGTCTATGGCCTCACGTTTAATATTTTGACAAAACACTGGAGACCACTATAAACTTCTCTGATCCTGTATTTTTGCAATGAAGCGTAATGTATTTACATAAAGAAATCAATGTTTATTGGAAATGTATCTAAATAGATCTGCTGTTCTGTGCATGTGTTACTGTATGGACTGATGGGTGATTACAGAAGCAGAGGGCAGGTAGGTTTTGCCTATCGTACGGCTTTCGGTCAAGGGAAGCCATAAATAAAAGGTATAAGGTTGGTAAAGTTCCTTTCTAGGACTTCAGATGCACAGGAGCAATGAGTGTCTGAGCAGACGACTTCATTTTACTGCCCCCAGATCCCATGAATGGCTTATGCTGAATGTTTTTAGCAGGGTCTGTAAATCTTGTCTCTTTTTTTAATTTGCATGAAACTAGCTACGTTCCCCTGAAAATGACTGACCGCTTGTTGTGCCTTGAGGTAGCGAGGGAGACGAAACATTAATTTCAGCTGCCTCTGTGCTCCTTGATGGCTCTAGGGGGAGGAATTGTTGCCTGTACATCATAACATAAATTTGCCTTCAGGACTTGATTTCATAGCTTGCGACAGGTTTCTAGTTGTATGAGAACTGTGAGCTCTCTCTTCTTTAGTGCCTTTGAGCAGCAGCTAAACAGTCTGAATTTGAAACTGGCGTTGTGGACTGCTTTTATACTCGAACTAATCTAATCAAATCCAGTGATATGAAGTGATTTTTTACTTGCCTTCGTTTAAATGGCTGCACTTGGGCTCTGGTGTAAAGGTACTACTCCACCTCTAGCGACTGAAGCCGTGGTTTGTAATACGGCACCTGCTGCTCTAAATATTTTACAAAGACATTTAGATCATTAACCAAATGTATTCTTATCTCGGGAAAGCTTAAACCTTACGGCTTTAATATTTGCTGTTAACATTCCACTGAAGGTTATGACATTCTACTTCCAAGGTGGGACCCCTACCATTTTGATAGGGGTTTTACTCTTTTTGGTCATCATTTATACCAGTTGCAACTTTGGAGCCTCACACTTGGACAGAAGTTGAGCCGGCTGCTCTCACGCACTGAGGCTTGATCTCTTGGTCGCACGTGGGAAGTCTCATTTATTGATGAGACGTGGGCACTGCCAGGCGAGAGTGGTCCTTTACTGGCCACACTTCTACTTCATTAGGCTGTGAAAATGTTGCACCATCTTATTGTACCTCAAATATTTTATTGGCGGTGCTGGTTGAAGTGTTTTGACACAGGACTGTTTTAGGTTTTGTTGGTTAAGAAGGTACTTCATTTCTGAGTATGCATGAGATGAACAGCTTGTTTCTCATGTCCCTGTACAGTCACTTACTGAAGGATCCAGATGTATGTTTTGATGTTTATATTTTTTGCTTTGTTATTGTGGATACTTCTTTTTCTGTTTTGGTTTTTAAAAATGACTCTTGCTCTTCTGGAACACTAAAATAAAAATGTTAACTCAGTTTTTGGGCCTGCTTTTTGTTTGTCACTAGACTCTGAAAGCACTAGAAAATGCTTCAGCCAGAACGGAGAGAAGAACTGAGTGTACGGGGTAAATGGGTAAATAATGTATATTTTTCTGGGGAACTGTCTTGCAGTGGCCCTGCAGATAAACTTGCGTTCGCTTTCTCAGCATCACGTTCCAAAAGCTTGCACTGTGAAATCATTTTATGCCGTACACGATTGATTACAGCGGGCCGGATCCTCCTGCAGCTAAAGCTCAATGGCTGAAGTGAGAGAAACTGGGACTGTAGATAACTTAATGTCAGAGTATAAAACAAGCAGGTGAAACTGGCTTACAGTTAAGACAAAGGTTTGCGTACTATGAAAAGCAAGAGGTGTTTAAGATTTAATGTGGCATCTCAAGGCGATTGTGATGCACGGGCCCAGGGCCCTCAAACTTGGGCTGCCAACTCATATTTTCCACAAGTTCAGGCACTGATTCTCTGTTCCTCGGCAAAATACCGGCATTGACCAGCAGGTGGCAGAGGATGTGTGATGTTCACTGGTGTGCGCCGGGGGGGGACACACGAGGGGTGATCTTTTTTTCCCAACTCAAGCAGCAATACCATGGTGAGGTCTCAGGGCTAGACTATAAACAAGTAAACTATGAGTATGGTTATTATCTCGATCTGCTGAGTTAGCTAGACACTCATTACAATGAAACTTGAATAGGTTCCCCTTCCTATTTATTATTTGTGTATCTGCTGCTCTCTGGTGGGAGGATTTTAAAAAAAAAAAAAAAAAAAAAAGGGCAATAGGTTGTGGCTCATGGCTCCCCATGATCCAGTACATTGATCTGGAGGCATCAGGTTGGCAGACGGCGAATTGAATAGAAACTCTTTGTTGCACGAACATTGCTGCCGCTTGAAACGTCCCTCTCTTTCCTTGGGGATTTGCTATTGGGATGGGAGCGGTCTTCAGCTGCACTGAGTGCGTGACGAACACCCCATGGGGCTGGAAGCCTCCTCAACAACTTCAGGGGCATGTGAAGGCTGAGCTTAATTGCGTGGTATAGAAATAGCTGAAAGACTTATTGGCCAAAGCATTCCCTTAGAATCATGCAGAAAGGATGTCAGTCCTTCAGGACTGCTTTAACTGCATTGACTTTTAAAACCTCTTCACTCTTTGTTCAGTAGATTGGGGCAGCAAGAACAAGGTGAAAGAATAATCAGGTTTCCTTTGTCTCGGTCAGAACACTTCAACCTAAAAGGTATGGGCCTTGTCATGAGAATGCGCCTGCCACTACACAAAGCCTCCTTAATGCTTTGCTCTGCCTCCACTCTGAGGCATTGTTTCCTTCAAGCGATGGATGAGACTGGCTATTAAGGTCCTGCATTCATTCTGAATGGTTCCCTTCTCTGCCAGGGCCATCAGCAGTAAGGGTCCAGGGCAACCTACAAGCTGGCATTGAATAGAAATGAACGGGTACTTTCACGCATTTTTTCCCTGTGTCTAGCTCTAATGAGGTATTGTAGAGACAGAAGAAAGCACATCAGGTGGCTATTGGTGGGCTGCAGTTGCTTCGATCTGATGAGAAAAGTTAAATCTTAGTTGATAGATTACAGGGGGCGAAGCAGGGCTCCTGTTTTTAGTTTCAGGTGAAAGGCCCCTGGGCTGCTGGAGTCTGGCCCATCTAGTCTGTCATCTTCTGGTCAATAGTTGAAGTGTCACCAAAGCTTCTGTGGTTGTAATGAGCCTGGCGTGTTGGGAAAGTGCTGTGGCCTGGTAAGCAACTTTCCACCTCTCCCAGCTCCACACCCGTGCAGGCAGCAGCCTGGCTTACTTTCTGAAACAGACGGGCTGGTGACCTGTAGGTGGCATAGCTGTGTCAGTGTGCAGGATGGGTCTTTATTAGAGGCCTCTGATGTTACTCATCTGCCTTTCCTGGAGCAGAGTTCCACCGTGGGCGGGTGGACTTCTAAAGCCTTCCCTTGCTTGTTACCTTTTCTGCGGTTTGTCTAGCCCGGTCCTTAGGAAGGCTTCCTTCACTGCCCTGTCTCGTCCATGAAACGCAGGCAGTGAATGACCAGCCTACAGCTCCCATGTTTGCACGTCAGGACATCACTGACAATGGCCTTTTACCAGCATCCCCTCTTCCCACTCCGTCTGTATTGTTAAATATCAAGCCTGTTTTCTAGCTGATTTCTCAAACTCCCTGTTGGCAACCTGCACGACCCCCCCTCTGCAGGGGCAGCTGGACCCGTTCTCACCACTGCCCACGGTGGATTGGGGGTACGCCTGTGTACACGCCCTGGAGTAGGTTGGTGTGAACTGTCACTGAATCAGCCCCTGGCTGACTGCTGCATGGGTACCGCTGTAAGCGCTGGAGCGGAGCTGTAGCCTAGGCCTGTGTGTCTCTGCCCTTTGTCTTGCAGGGGCCGGACTGGCTACGGGGCTACAGCGTGTCTGTCTGTCTGTCTGTCTGTCAACACCGAGTCACTGGGGTACGGTCTCGCCTAGACGCTGCCGCGCTGTGCGCCTGACCCGAGAAGTGCTGCCCTCTGCCGGCCGGTCACAGGGCTGGCTGAGCACGGGCCGAGCTGCCTCCACTCGCACGGGGAGGCGGGGCGGTCGCTCATTGGCCGGCGCCGGTCATGGGACCGGAAGCGGCCTGGCGCGGTGGGTGCGCGGTTCTTAGGGCGCCGCCGGGCCGGGGCTGCGGCTGCGGGACCCGGGTGAGCCCGGCGCGGCTGCGACGAGGTTCCCGGCACGTCCGGGCGGAGGCGCTGCCCGGAGCGCGGCTCGGCGCGGGCCGTGGAGGACGCGCAGTGTGTGCGGACAGCCGACAGCCGCCTGCGCCGAGCGGGAGCGGGGCTCAGGTCAGTGCGGCCGAGAGGGCGCGGACTGCGTCTGCCCGCCGGGCCTGGTCTCGGTCTGTCTGCCCGCCCGCGTTTGATGTCTGTCTGTCTGTCTGTCTCCCCTCCCTGTTTCGGTCTCTCTCTCTGTTGTCTGTCTGTCTGTCTGTCTGTCTCCCCGGGTTTGATCTCTCTCTCTTCCCCCCCCCGCACCCCCTGTCTTGGTCTCTCTCTCTCTCGGCTGCTGTCTCCTCTTTCTCTCTGTCTGTCTGTCTCTCCTCCCGGTCTTGGTCTCTTTCTCTCTCGGGTGCTGTCTCTTCTTTCTCCCTGTCTTGGTCTCTCTCTCTCCTGGTTTGATGTCTCCTCTTACAGGCAAATTTAGAGGCAAATTCCCCCCCGGTGCTATCAGATGAAATAATTTTCTCACCAGTAGGAAGTCCTAGTGCAAAGAAGGGTCCTGTGCCTAGCCACATTTTCACTATTGTGTGTGCACTACAGTTCTCAGTGGGGCTGATAGCACCACTGGGGATTTTTTTCACACAGCTGAAGCTCATACAGGCGTTCCCAGCTTCCGAACCAGACGGGAAAGGCCAGGATTCTCTGGAGTTCCTGGGCCTATAAAGTGAGAGAGACAACCCCTGCAAAATGTGCAGCCGGTGCCCGGAGAGAAGGCACTGGACTGGAACAGCAGGACACAGTGGGGGGTTTTGAATGTGGTGCATCACCGGACAGAACTGTGGGTGCAGCCCAGTCTGGAATAGCAGAGTAATCCAGCAGCTAGGATGGTGGTGCACCAGGAGAGCTGTGCAGGCAGCCCATCACTGGACTGGTATGGCATGCGACGGGCGGGAAGGTGGGGCGCTGGCAGAGCAGGGGTGGGTGATGGGATCTCCACGCTGCAATGACAAGGGTGTGCTAGGTTTTAGGAATGCTGTGCGTGGAAGAAGGTGTGCATGCATCCCAGTATTGGAGCAACAGGGATTCCTGCGAGTCAGCTTGTACTGTGCTGCTTGCACTGTGACTGACTCTTTTAAAAAAGAAAAAAATATACGTGGAGACAGAGGGCTGTCAGATTTATTAGAGAAACCAGGATTCCGGTAAAGATGTATGCTATTGAGCGTACAGGTAAGCCAGAGTGGCTCCAGGACATGCACTGAATGGAAAGGGGTAACTCTGGCTCATGGGGCTACGGCTGGTACAGTAGAACCTCAGTTACGAACACCGTGGGAACGGAGGTTGTTCGTGACTCTAAACAAAATTGTTCTTGCAAAAGTTTGCAGCTGAACATTGTCTTAATATAGCTTTGAAACTCTCCTATGCAGAAGAAAAATGCTGCTTTTAACCACCTTAATTTAAATGAAACAAGCATAGAAACAGTTTCCTTACCTTAGCAAATCTTATTTTAAACTTTCCCTTCATTTTTTTTTTAGTAGTTGTAATGTATTTGGTTTTTTCGGTTTGTGGGTTTTGGGGTTTTCTTTGGTCTCTGCTGGTGCCTGATTGTGTACTTCCGGTTCCAAATGAGGTGTGTGGCTGACCAGTCAGTTCATAACTCTGGTGTTTGTAACTCTGAGCTTCTACTGTCTGTGCCTATCTTGTAGTAGACAAGGTTGGGGTAGCTGACCACAGCTGCAGGGAGGACGGGGGTGCTAAACACAGAACATAGCCTTCTCCCCACTTGGCAGTAAAAGTTACAAGCCCAAACGTTCTCAGCATGAAAAATGTGGTTTTCATTGTTGTATGGCACCGTTCTCTGTGACTGAACTCTCTGATCTCCTAGCCCCATGGAGTCTGGGTTTCTGGTCACCTACTTCACATATTGGAACCTGACAGATCCTCTGTCAACACTGTAACTTCAGGGGCCCAGGTCTTCAGCCAGGCCAAAGCTCTGCTCAGTGCTGTGGAGGAGAGAGGAGTAAAAGCGGCTGGCTGCAGTGCCCTACAAAGAGCCAAACCACAGCTGGGGAGAGCCAACATACAGCCTGAACTAGCCATGCATGCTGCTGTTCTTGACTGGTCCCTCTACTCCGGTAAGGGGAAGGGGAGCTGGTACAGAGTTGGGGATGCTCTGCTGAGGGGATCCCCCGCTACCCCGTGAGGGCATCTTGAAGGATGCTTTTTGCCTGTGGAGCACTGGAAACTGCTTTGTCAGCGACCAGGATCCAGTTAGTCTTTAACTGAACAGGGAAGTGGAGAGTCTGGTGATGCTTCTCGTTGTCATGGCGATCAGTGGTGATGGCCACTGCCCTGATGAATTGTGCCAGGTGGCCGGTATCCTTTACCCTCCCCGATGACAATTGGATAGATTTGGATCCAAGTCCCAAAATTCAGTGGCTGTGTATTTTTAGTTGATGTGATACGTGCTCAGAGCTGCACCGACAAATAATAGACGTGGAGTGAAGTCCTGGCTCATTGATGTCTTGGGGAGTTTTGCCATAGACTTCAAAGGGTCCAGGAATTTACTCCTGGTTCCTGCCTTGAGGACTTTATTACTTGAGATATTAAACTAAAAACACCTGCAACCGCACAGCCTGTTTGCCCCTGCTTAGAAAGGAATGAGAGCCTGTGGTGAAGGCACTCGACTAAGACTCAGGAGACCCGGGTTCAATCACTCTTGCAAAATTCCTGTGTGGCTTTGGGCAAGTTGCTGAAGGCCTGATTCTTAACACCTCCTCTGCCCAAGGCAGTCCTCTTTGAATCACTTGGACTGCCCTTGGGAGTAAGTGGTAGTCACTGCGAGTAAAGGTAGCATAATCAGTCTTGTCAGTTTCCCATCTGTGACGTTGGCTGTTGGTTAGATGCCCAGCTACCACAATGAGGAGCATCACAGAAAGACCCGTCGATAAATAGGGTCAATATTCCCATTGCCTTCCATGGCACGGCCCGTAGAAGGAAGCTCTGGGCTTGGTAGCTAGAACTAATAGGTAGAGCCAAAACCAGGCTAAAAAATGTAGATAGCACACGAGAGATGTAGAAAGAGAGAGAATGGGAGTAAGGGGGAGATGGCTAGAGCTAAGGAAGTAGGACTCTGAGCCAAAGGCAAGGGAAAGACTCTTAAAGGACAGAGGATCTGGCCTTGTGCTATCATACAAATGCTTTGTTTTGCTATATAGTGGCTCTCTTTATGGCCCATCTCTAAGACGTGCTGAGGTTTTTGTGGGGGTTCGTTTGTTGGTTGCTGAGATTTGGCATTTTCTGTGCATCATTGCTAGGAATACAGTTGGCACAGGTTGGCCAGTTACATAGGCAGATACTCAAGCGGCAGTGGACAGTGCGAGACGGTATGCCTTGTAACTCAATGCAGATACGGTCTGGAATCGAAATGAACAGGTACCTAGTAGCCAGAGCCCACAAATCACAGCAGGCTGACACCATCAGGTGCTGTCTTCTCAACCAGAAAAGCCTTGTGCTAAGACAACGGCTGTCAAGCCCGCAGCTGGAGCACTGGGGTCAGGACCTAATGAAGGAGTTTTATGGTTCTAAAGAAAAATAAATTGCCACCAGCCTTGTTCCATGGCTACCCACATGTTCCCAGGCAAGAGCCCAGGTCTGCCTTTCTCCTCTCCTTTGGAGTCTGTTGGCCAGATAACAAGAGCTGCTCCCACTTAGCTGGATGCGGGATACGTGATCCACGAAGAGAATGGTTTTTAAAAATAAATAAATAACCTAGTGCTTTATACTAGTGAATGACAATTTTTTTCTACCACGCTGTCTTCTCTCTCTCTCTCTCTCTCTCTCTCTTACTAAAGATCATGGCAGGTGGAGGTTTTTCTAACTTGCCAAAGAATTTGGCCACTGGCTACCGGAGAAGGAAAACTTTTGGATTTATTCATGGGCACCTGTCATCCCCGCCCCAGCTGAACTGATAGCCTGAAGTTTTCTGTTCCACAAATCAGTTCTTCTTGCACATCATAACTCTTCTTTATAGGTTCTTTCCCTCTCATACATAAACTTCATTCCATATGTATATGCTGCAAAGGGGAGGTTGATTTGCAGTTCTGGGTAGGCAGAAGTGGCATTTCTTTGCCACTTGACAAAGTGCCCAAGGATTCTTTCCAGCCACTGCGTGTGTGCCAGGAAAAAGCTTGCTCCTGTGTGCTCCCCTGCCTTGGCCATCCCACTTTGGGATGTGATCTGCCAGACCTCACAACCTTTGCAGGGTGGGCAGGGTTGGGTTGCTTCAAAAAGAGACTTGGAGCAGAGAGTGATGAGGGAGATCCAATGGGTGGCACTTTTTCTTCTGAGTCGGGATAGGATCAGGTGGGGGATGCTGTCCCTTCGGATGAGACTTAAAGCCAATGTCCTGGATGTTTGATTATTAAAGATCTCTTGGCCAAATTACACACTCAGGTAATTACATTCTGCCCTTCAGTTTTAGCTGGATATGAGATTCCTCTTCACTTTCCCACCTAACTGGTAATGTATGTGGTGTTGTAAATTGCTAAACAGCTGCTACATTCCACCCTAGAGGTGGTGCATTTCAGTGGTGGAAGATGGTAGAACATTATTCAGGGTATATTATTTATTTATTTATTATTCCTAGAGGCTCCAATCAAGGATCAGGACCACATTGTGCTCAGTGCTGCCAACACCTATAACACAAAAAACATCTCTGCCCTGAAGAGTTTACACTCGAGGTATAAAATGAGAGACTTGTATGAGCTTAACTCTGAGCAGAGTCATCAGGAAAGACCAGTTCTACACACCCATGCATGTGTTTGGTACCAATACTGGACAATGCTGGAGTGTGAATAGGATCATGATCATTTTCTGACGTGGCACTCAGACAGCTCCAGTCTTTTGGCTGCTGTCCGAAGTTTAGCTAGTTCATAGCATTATTTGCCTCCTGCCTTTCAACAAAGCTGTTCTCCTCAGCTGTCTTTGCTGCCAAGAATTACTTTGAAATCATAACAGAGCCAAATCGATACAGCTTTCACCTACACAGCAAGCCGGGGCGGGAGGAGGGGCAGGAGAAGGTAGAAGGCTAAACAACATGTGAATCCAAAGCACCTTAATGGGCTCCCAAAACACGCAGTCATCCTTCCCACTTCTCGGGGTCAGCTGCAGATTCCAACCTTTGGGGGGTTTCTCCCCCCAAATTAATTTGAGTCTCTTGAAAAGTCCAGTGCACCCCTCAGTGTGGGCAGACCTGCAATGAGATGAGCTTGGACCATATTTTATTTTTAAGAAAGAGAGCGCCGTAGCAGTCAGAGCATCCCGGGAGGCAGAGGATTTGCTGACAGCAAGGCAATGGACCCAGTCACCAAAGGGGTAGCCGCTGCTGTCCAAAAGGCACGAATGAGCCTTTGACGTCCCACTGAAGCATTAAGACCAAGCTAGGGAATCCAAAGGGACTGCCCTTGACTAGGGATGAGTGCAATGAACTGACTGAAATAAGACCTGGAGTATGGTCTGTCTATCGATCTATTCCTGATCTGACTGACACTAGGGTAATGCCGTGGAAGTCTGTGGAGTTACTCCTGACTTAGACTGTGACCGGTGTAGTGTCACTAAAGTCTATCAATTGTGATTTATGCCAGCGTGATAGAGTAGCATCAGGCCCTTAGGCTACCTTTAAGCTATCGTGATTTAAAATATGCCTTCTCCGGGCTGGTCTGTGCTCTTGTATTTCTCAGATAAATTAAACCCCCTCTAGCTTTATGCTCACCCTTCCTTACCCTTATAGCCAAGTCTGGTGTGGAATGAAACCCCTGCTCTCTGGATATATGCCGCTGCCTTGTCTCGCTCTACCTCCACTGGCTGCCCAGATGAGCTGCTGTTAAGAGCACTCTTGTGGTTAGGACAGAACTGAGACTCAGGTAGTTGGGCCTTGCGTGTTTGTGTTCATTTAGTGCAGGGAAGTGAATTGCTCAAGGCCACATAGTGTGTAGTTGCAGACCCAGGAATAGAACCCAAGAGACGTGGGCCCTGGGAAGACAGCCAGTCCTGTTCTGTGAACGGTCCAAAATGAACCCCGGTGTGGGTGTTTTCTTCAGATTATCATCATTGCAGAGAGAGCAAAAGACACAATATCACCTTTGAGTCCTTCCTAATTCTGGGCTGATGTGGAGGCCTTAGTGTAATGCAGGGCACCTTCAGAGGGGGGGATTTCCTTTTAATGCTGGGTTGTGGCCTGGAGAATAAACTCATACAGGGCCTGTGATGCCAAGAACTTTTTCTAAAAGTTATGCCAGCCTCCCCAGGAATGTATAGAGAGCCCCATGCAGTGGGCCGTGCCCCTAGCATGCGGGAGGCCTGTGTGCCCCGTGAATTCCTCTCTAGTCCCCTGTGGGCTGGACCAGGAAGCAGAGTCTCACCCAGTGGGATTACTCATGGAGTTATGTTCAGGTCAATAGGAGTGAACACATCAGAATCCAGTCCAAAAAAATAGCAACCTGTGCCCCCCAAAAATAGTAGCAACACTTCTCAAATTCTCAGCTTCATGAGTCACTCTGTCTCTTGCAAATAACGTACAAAAAGTACAAGCAAGGGGGCTCCAGGTCCGCGTGGGACAGAGGTAGATCAGGATCTGCAGTGAAGGACTGCTTGCCTCCTGCTTAGCTATGTTACAGGAATAAATGTCTACTCTGCGTCAGCTTCTTGCAGAGACCCACTAAGTCCTTCCAGCCCCAGCTCCAACGCTCACGTTCTGTCTCAAGTTTAATAAATACATACACAGCCAGAAATTGATTTTCTAAAAATGTAATATGCACACAAAAACCAACATGTATAAAATACGCTGGCGTCCAGGGGAACAATTGAATTTCTTTCCTGCCCAGAAAATAGATTATAAAAGTGTATGTAAAAATACAATGGCACTAAACTCCGAATAATTAGGTGATTGTGCTAAGAGAACATCTTATTTAAAAATGGCTCAGCAGTATGCGTCTGTAAGACACAATCTAATCAGAAAGAAACAGGAAATGTAGCAGTTTCCAGGTGAGCAAGCAGAAATCATTGTATGTAGGCAAAAAAATACATCAGGCTTGGAAATGACAAGGGGTGGAAAGGAATCAACTGCACAGACAGGAGTAATAACACCTTGCCATCATTATTCCTGAGTGGAAAGCACAGCAAAAAGAATAAGGGGAAACATGAAATTAAATCAAATTTGATTACCAAATAAATGGAAAAGGACTGGCTGTTTCTAAAAAGCATGTTTTGGCACCAGCACTTGGCTAGAGGCATGGCAGAGAAATAAGAAAGCTTGAAAGGAATTGTACAGGAATTCAGTTCCTAAAACTGGCTTTGTAAATGGGGAGCGGCATTTGCCACCCCCAGATGGAGGCAGAATCGTCCTGTGGTTTAGGCACTGAAGTGGGATTCAGGAGGATTGAGTTTACGTGTAGGGCTCTGCCACAGATTGCCCATGTAACCTTGGGTCAATCCCTTAATCTTCCTGTGCCTGAGTTTCCCATGTCTAGAATGGAGATGATCATCTGTCTTGTCTATTTATAGCCAACCCTTTGGGACAGGGACTATATCTGTGTGCAGTGCCTCACCCAATAGAGCCCTTATCTCAGAAGGGGCCGATGGGTGCTACAGTAATAAAACATTAAGGGGAACGGGCCACTGGTCCATCTGATCCAATATACGATCTATTGCCATAGAGGCACAGACCGTACGTGCCACATACCTGAGGACCTGGCGGCTCCTCCTTCGCCATCAGGCGTTCAGTCAGGAGTGGATCTCTTTTTAGAAGAGATGCTCTAGCTTTTCCAGAAGGTGATGCAGAAATTATAGGGGGCGGTTCTCTGGTCTGTGCTATACAGGAGGTCAGGCTACATGATCAGAGGGGTCCTTTCTGGCCTTAAATTTTATGAATCTATCTCAAATGGCCAAACATTTGAGCTGAGAAGCAGGAGTGAATAGCCCCCCCCCGGGTTTCTGTAGGAGGGGGTGAGAAGCGGAGCTTGTCCAGTAGAAGAGCCTTCACTCAGGAACTGACTGCTGTCTCTGGGTGGGCCGGCCTTCAGGTCTCTCTCTTTGCCCAAGCCTCCCCAGAGGAGGTGGGTTGGGACTCAGTGATGTGCTTGGAAAGCCACCTTGCAGGGGGACATCCATCAGGATCTGTTGCGTGGGGATCTCTAAATCAAGAACGTTAATTATGAACACCCAGAGGATGATGAGTTCATCGATAATAAATACCCAAAGCGATTGGCAGCTAGAGCTCCAGAAAGGAGCTTTTAATCCAATTAAAAATTAAAATACGCAAATAAGGAAATCTCACCTAATATCTCATCTCCTGGCAGGCCCGACCCACCTACTGGTCTGTCTAAGCTGGCCTCCTACCCGCCTGTCGATCATGTCAGACAAACAGTCCATGTAAAGCGGCGTCTCTCTGAAGGGCTGCCTGCTCTGCAAGCAGCGGTGAGCCTGCCTCATGTAGACCCAGCTGAGCTAGCTAGCAGAGAAACTGCGGCAGCACAGATAGCCGCATGGGCTAGCTGTTCAAGTACTAATAGGGTCCCGGGTGGAGCTGTGCAGACTTTGCTGCTGCGGCTTCGCTAGGGCTCGTGGTGTTTGTGGGAGGAAGTGGGAATCTTTTTTTTTTTTTTTTTTTTTTAATTAAAAAATCCGATTTTCATGCAAATGTCCTGAGCAATAAAGCAGGAGGCAGTGAAATGCAGGTATCTTAGTATAATTGCTTCTAAATAGGTTGCTTTTCAAAAGACAAATGAAAATATCCACCCGGCACCAGCTGCTGTTTTAAACTTCCCCGGCTTCCAGTCCCAAGCTGCTCCCATCACAAAGTTTAAC